>NC_060267.1:36220126-36392132 GCF_021613505.1 Equus quagga
AAGTCTTCTCGTTCAGATATCTTTTAATTAAAGATGGTCTGAAGAAAGTGGAGCTTTTAATCAAAACTCCCAAACAGTTGGGTGCTATAAAACTAATTTAAAGTGGAATAAAGTGGAAAATAAAAGAGCTGGTTACAATTACACCATTTAGGCTTTAAATGGCAAGTAATCCTAGCAATTAAGAAACTATTGATGTAAGATGCTTTAAAAAAAAAAGACACATAGAGCAAAATGAAGTTGGAATTGGGAGCAGATCATTTTTCATATTTGTCCTGAGAACACTGACGTAAACTTGAGAGCATTCTGCTGTAGAAAACCAATGACCACTAAAAAATATGATTTGTTTGGTACTCTCCAATTTTACTTGCAAATTCTAGCTTTGTTTGTGTCATCTCTTTGCTAAATATATACTTTCTAAAATATTCAGCTATTAGCTTCTCAATACTTTGAAAAGGAATTTTTCTGACTTTCTTTCCTCAGTTTCTTAGCTAGATTTTTATCAAAGTAGGCCTTGGATTTTTCACTACAATAGACAACATTTCTGGTAGTTTATAATGATTTAATTTACCTCATCCCAAAACATCTGGAAAATCCTGTACATTTTGAGTGGACTATTTCTTTTCTTTCTCTTTTGTTTGTGTTTCAACTTGTCAGCATCCTCAGTATGAAGGATTGTAAGGTGAGCATTTCTTTTGAGAAACTACTCAACTTTGAGTTAAACTAGAGGAAAACTTTGCCCGGAAACAAGGTCTTCAGCTGAGCGTGGACACTTCCATATTTTTGGTGTGATACTGAATCACTGTGACCATCTTCTCCAACATGAAAACCGTTGACAGAAAAGAGGGTTATGATAATGTTCAGGGGTATCCCAGAGACTAACTGGTACTGACTCTCCTGCGTGTCCAAATCTTTTTGGGAAACTGTGACTAAATTCATGTTCCATAAAAATGGGTCAATTCTGTGGCAGATAAGTTGTGGTGACCCCTAGTAATTTAGTAAAATCAAAAGCATTCTAAATATTGGAAGCCTGATGAGAGATGAAACTTAATAAAGTACAATTGTATTTAGTTTAGAACAATGTTTACTTTAGCAACTCATATCCATTTAGTCCAGGGTCCGTCTGTGTACTCATCTTCATCACCACCGCCGGATTCTAAAAGGCAGAGTTACTGAAACACGGGGATAAACTCAGAATCATGCAAGTGTTTTCATAATTTAATCAAAGGGTAAACCTAAAGTGAGATGGTTTGAGCACTTTAAACTGTCTCTACACATTTTCTAAACCTGAGGTGTTATAGAGTATTTCCTAGACATAGTGGATATGTCTTTTAAATTGTTTAGATACAGAAACTTTTAAAACCATTTCTGTCTCTTAAGGTAGCTTTCCGCATTATAATTTCCTCTTCTCCAAGTTTGAGGCCAAGACCTCATCTTTCTGTCCCCTTTGCAGATGAGGCACAGCCATGTGGCCTGGGTCCCAACAATCAGATGGAACCAAGACAATGACTTCTCTGTAGCAGAGAGCGATGTAAGGAATGAGGCATGTGCAGCGTCCATTTTGGTGAGACGTGTAGAGGGATATGACACAGAGACATTGAACTATCAGATGTAGCAAGGACAGAGGTCCCAGTGGGAACTTCCAAAGGCTCTATGCTCATCTTCCCAGGGAAGGAGTATGTTGTGCCTGTGGAAATAGCATTATGCCTGCAAATAGTCTACTGGCATATTTGGATTTTTCCCTAATAGTGTAGCTTCTGAGTCTAATTTGCTGGCCCTCATGGAAATTATGTGAACTCCAGAGTATGATTTAATAAATTTATTTACTGTTTAAGCTAACTGGAGTGGATTTTCCATTAGTTGTTTGCAATTAAGAATCTTTACAAATGCAGAAACTGGGATCAGACATGCTTGCAGACAACAATGCTTCAAGGAAAGGTGGATCTGTGGATTGACTGTGGGTCTGATTGATTCTGGAAACAAAAAACAAGAATAATCCACTAGATATCAGTGAATAAAGCTTTGGCAGCCCTTGGTGAAAAGTGACAAAACACTTATCCATGGTCACCTGGAATTAAGTGCCATGGAGGGAAAAATTACCATGTCCTAAAACATTATCAAGGCTATAGGGAATACTAACAATGCAGAGTGGGAAGAATCTTTTAAACTGCACTAGAGAATAGAAGGAAAGAAAATGACCATCTCAGACTACTAAATTCCAGGCTTAAGATGTCAGATCAAGTGACTGCTCCAAAAAAACTTTTGACTAATACTTTAGGAAAAGGGTCTTCTGACAATGGATTTCTCTTGTATACCAGAAGACATTGATCAGTAATAATATCAGAAATACACCAATTGATGTCCATAATACATTTCACCCTGAGCTACAACGTTATAGTAGGAATTATTTTTAAGGTACTTTTTTGTCTCAGTCTAATAACAAAACTAAGGAAGTTCACAAGATTAGACTTTGCTTCAGGCCTGTCTTCCACTTCCTTTTTCCTTAAAACCTATTTTCACATTATTCCAGTGGTCAGAATATAGACACACAAAGTTATTTCTTCATGGACTCTAGACTTAATAATGTGACAAGAGAAGAAATCTTTCAATTAAATAAATGTCTGCTTTGGTAAGTGCCAGTTGGTCAAACGCTGACTTCTTAAGAAAACACTGATGTGACCTGTTAGTCCGAATTAACAATATGGACCAAACATTGACTTTTCTTCCAAATATAAAAGTTATTTTTCAATTCTTCAAATGAATACTTTTTTCAAGCACTAATTATAGTTTCTAATTCTGTGTCTCTGCTTTGTGTCTATGTCTATGCTTTTAAGGGGGAGTGCTTTTACCCCCAATAAAATAGCGTAGTCATTTATTAGGGTTCAAAGGGAAAAATGCCAAAAAGTGGCAATGATCTATTCATCTGAACCTGAAGCCTTATAGAGCTCTCAAGTTTCTATACTATTTATAAAAGAAATTAATCTACATGAGGTAATTTTACATTCTATTTATATCATTATTCTTTATACAACATAAACATAGAAATCTGTGATGTTATTACATGTCATAAATGTCATCATAATTTGTCTTTACACATCATAAATATCTTGGTTTGTGACATTATTACACCTTCGGGTGTCTCTTTCCATATTTATGGTAATTACATCAAAGTATTTACTATAATTATGTCATTTGATGAAATTACAGTAATTACTTCGAAAAATGATAGCCCATGACTAATGAATTAAAATAGCGTGGAAATTCACGCTAAAAATGACATTAAAATAATGCTAGGGATCTGAGATAACCCACAAGAACAAGAACATTCATTACTGAGTTTTCACCCTCCAAACTTGCCTCTATAGGTTTTCCCTTGTTGAAAATTTGATCTTTATTGAGGACTGGCAAATGCTTTGTAATGGTGCAGCAAACCGTTAAGGCATTAAAAAAATTTTGAAACATAGTTGCTAATGTTATTTTTTGCAAGTTGGCAAAACCAAAATATAACTTAAAAAAATAACTTACTCACCTCATAGAAGATAATTCAAATCCTCCTCAATTTGTATTTCCACTCACCCTCTCTCACTGTATTATTTACAGTCTGTCAAAAATAGGCTTATATAATCTATATTATATATATTGGGTAACAGGTTGGGTACATACTGCAATCGTAAGGAACTTGTTTTTTAAGCTGAAATTCAGAGTCACATATCACAAGACATGGAACTGGAAAGAACCAAGAAGTCATTTCTTTCAGCTTCTGCCCCGATATAGATTAAACTTAACAATGGCTGAGAAGTAGCTTTCTCTATTTTATCTGTCTCCACGGAAGAAGATGCCCCAGCATCCCATGAAAGCCTTTTTTAAGATTCAACTTTCCTTATTGTCAAGAACACCTTTCCATGTACTGCTCTGCTGCATGAACACTCTTCCGATCATGGATTTTGCCTCCCCCATTTACTCCACGTTGCCTTGTCACCCTCACTAAGGGCATTTGCTGCTCCTTCTTGACACTGTGGTGCTCAGATTTTGATATAAACATTTATACACTAATCAAACATTTGAGTGCCTACTGGGTGCCATTCTTGGACCTGGGAATACATAAATCAGTGAAAAAAGCAAAAATTCTTGTCCTTATGGAACTTATGTAGAAAGAAAATAAAATTGGTGCCCAAGGGAAAAAAACAACCCACTAAATAAATAACTATGTAACCTTTTAGTATGTAATACTTGCTGTAATATGATAATATAGATAATAAGTAGGGTAGAGAGTGCCAGGAAAGGGTGGGGAGCAGAGAGTGGCAAATTTTAATAAGTTTGCAGTTTTTAAAAAGACCTGAAGAGAAAGTGACATCAGAGCAAAGACTAAATAGGAACGGAGCTACCAGTGCATTTGGAGGAAGAGTTCCATAGATGGAAAGAAGAGCTGTAGAAAGGACTAGAGGCGGGAGACTGTGTGATGTGTTGGAAGATCAAGGAATCCTGTATCTCGGAATAGCAAGGGAGCAAGGAATCGGAGATGCAGTCAGTAGGGTGGAGGTAGGGTTTGCTTTCAGACATATTAAGTGTGAGATTCTTATTGGACACCCAAGTAGAGATGCAAAATAGGTAGATGGCTATTCAAGCATAGGGATGAATATTTGGGATTCATCAGCATGGTGAGGCTATTTAAGGCCATGAGATAAGATGAAGTCACTTAGGGAGTGAGTGGAGATGGAGTGGAGATAAGGGACAAGGGCTGTGCCCTGGGGAACTCCAAAAGTAATTGCTCAGAGAGAAGAGAAGCCAGCAAAGATGACTAAAGCAGAGGGGCCAGGTAAGAAAATAGCAAGCAGAGTTCTGACGGATAGTCCAATTAAAAAAGTGTTTAAAGGGAGAGAGACAGATAACCAGTGTCAAATATTTCAGCAGGGCAAATGTGATGAGCACTAAAGTGGATCATTGGACAGAGCACTAAAAAGAACATTTCCACTCTCTTTGATCTAGACATACACATGCTAATTATCCATCCTTTGAATCCCAAGTCAAGGTCCTACTAAACAAGAATAATAGCAAGTATAAAAAGCTTTATGTTTCACAAAGCCTGTTTATATATATTAGTTCATTATATTCTCATACAACCTTGGATAGTGCAGACAATGAAATTGAAATGCAGAAAGGTTTAAATGACTCATGAAGTCTCAAATCCGAGTCTTTAAACTTTAATGTATTCCAGTATAGACACTTCAAAAAATGTCCCATTAACATTTCTCCCGCTTTCTGTCTTATCACTCTCTCTCCTATCTCAGACTTCCTGTCAGAGATTCCTGGAGTGTGGACCAGTGACCCTGGGATTCCAAGATCCTCTTAGGGGACAGATGAGATCAAAATTATTTTCATAATCAAACTAAGACATTATTTGCCTTTTTCTTTTATCTTCTCATGACTGTAGGGTGGACTTTTCCAGAGGCTGCATGGTGTGTGGAGTTGCAACAGAATCAACGCAGAAGCAGACATGAGAATCCAGCTGATTTCTACTAAGTCAGACATTAAAGAGATTTGAAAACACATCAAACAATGTGGCTCTTCTTACTTTTTTCTTGTTTTGACAAATACATTTTTCTTTCTTTCTTTCTTTTTTCTGCTTTATTCTTCCCTAATCCCCCCATATATAGTTGGGTATTCTTTTTAGTTGTGGGTCCTTCTAGTTGTGGCATGTGGGATGCCACCTCAACATGGCCTGACAAGCGGTACCATATCTGTACCCAGGATCCAAACCGGTGAAAACCCTGGGCCGCCGAAGTGAAGAGCACGACTTTAACCACTCAGCCATGGGGCCGGCCTCACAAATATATTTTTCTTAAAATAAAATATTACTATTAACATGTAATGAATTTTTATTGTCATTTTAAAATGAATTAAAGAATTCTTTAAAATTTTTGTTTTAACGTTTAATATGGCAAATATCAACGGACATCCTGGCATTAAAAACAAGTCTTTGGGAGGGCTGGCCTGTGGTGTAGTGGTTAAGTTTGCAGGCTCCACTTTGGCTGCCCTGGGCTCACAGGCCCAGATCCCGGGTGCAGACCTAGACACCACTCATCAAGCCATGCTGTGGAGGCATCTCACATACATCGTGGAAGATTGGCACAGACGTTGTGTCGGGGACAATCTTCCTCAAGCAAAAAGAGGAAGATTGGCAACAGACGTTAACTCAAGACCAAACCTCCTCACAAAAACAATAGGTTCCTTGGGATACTTAATAATTTTGATGACCATTATCTATAGCACTTGAATCCATGCCACTCCACTTTGCATTCTCTTGCATAATGACTGATATTTATTTTAGTTTCTTTTCGATAATCCTTATTTATCCTCCAGATTATTTGCTCTCAAGTTATAAAGACTATCCTTTTTAATTTTACTTTTTAGCTTTCCCAAGAATATTCCCATTTGTGGGTAGTTAAGCAATTTTCAATTAATACTTAACGATTTTTCATAGATTGGTTGATTTCCTAAATCTCTTTTCCAGTTAGTTAAAAAAAAACAAAAAAACTTCTGGTTATAACTTCACTGTTTTTGGAGATAGCTTGCTTAGAAATTTATTTATTTAACAAATATTTATTGAGCATAAGTGGCATAGAAGGGCCTGTGGTAAATATCAACATGGATGAGACACAGTTCTTTCCTTCTAGGCATTTATAACCCACTAGGAAGAATAAGATGGGATGCCTCATCATGAGACGGTATGTCCTTGATTCAAAGAACTGCACTAGATGTCTAGGTAATTGTGCAACTATTTTTGTCTAAGCTGTTTCGTCACAGATTCCGTTTATTTTAAACTTGATATCAGTTTGTTTATTTTACTTCTCTATATTACCCCTAAAAATGTGGAGCCTCCAAACAATATTTCATACTTAGCCTTCATCAAAATTTCTACTAGCTGAACGAACACTGAGAAAGGATTGCTTGTCATAGGCCGACCACAGTTTGTCAGGAAAGAGATTTTCCATTACGGCTCCACTTGATGTGGGGAAGAAAGAGGATGGGATCCTCATATTTGGACAGTATGTTAATAGGAAAGTGCCTGAAAAGTGGGTCTTTTTATACTTTGTCTACTGTATTTTTTGCAAAGTTCCTACCAAGATCCCATCCAATTTACCATACTAATTCATATATACAGAAAGTGAGTTCAGAGATCAAAAAATTACCATTATGATAACACTCAATTTACTAATTAGCTGAAACTAATTAGTAGGACACAACTAATCATGACTATAAGCAAGTTAGTCTGTTTCTCTCCTCATTTTTGGGAGAAAGAGAAATAACACAGGAATTTACTCCTACATTAGAGTGAACAAAACCAGCTCATGTAAGTCAGTCTAGTCTCTTCTAGTATCCAGACTAGGATTCATTATTGTAATCACAAGACCCTGTAAAAAATTCCATGGTCATTTCCATTTACTGCATTGTTGAGGTAATTACTTATATATATGAAAAAGTTAGTAAGACTTGAAAGTAAAGCAAAAATGAAAACCAATAAACATTCTGTTTATTAGAAAATTAAATTTGTTAGAACAAAACACCTATCCTTTGGCTATACTCCTGGTAAAAAATATGTCTTATACTTTATTCTGTGAATGTTGTGAGTGACACAATAATTGTCAATAATTGTAATAACCTTTTCTATTTTGAGGTTAACAAAATAGGAAGACGGTTGTGGCAGTTTTTCATTATTCTTTTTTCTGGCCCTTTCAGATGAAGGAAAGAAGTGTAAAGATTTGCAAAAACATGAATTATTTGGTTCAGTATCTGTCTAAAAGTGTTTAATTTTTGCCATGTTATACAAATCATTTACCTTAAAGCTATTCCATGGCTTCAAGTTTTTCCTACACTAATGTTGCATTTGTAATCATATCTTGGAAGGAGCGGTTAGCTTGAAAGGATTAGAAGTGAGATATGGAATCTGGTCCCCTTAGGTCATTTGTTTGTATCCAACTGAAGTCAGCAGTGGCTAAAATTCATTACCATCTGGCAGTTTTTCCATGGCCTCTGTGACAGAACTTGTGGTCCTAGTCTAGTACATACTAGACAGATGTCCAGGTCATAAAATTCACAACGATACTTGGCATTGTGTCACCCCCTTGTTGACAGTACCATCAGACAGGCCAGAGATAGAAGTGGAATAAAGAATGAGCTGTCTTCATCCCATCCAGTGGTCCGTTGGCAAACAGATACTCAGTCCTTATGTATTCTGTGTGGGGGAAAAAAGCTCTTGGCAATATTCAAAGGAAATGGAAATAATGTTAATGAACACAGCAACTCAGAGCTCAACAGGATTAGGTATTCTGATTTATTTCATTGCACAAGCACAAAGTTAGATGAAATGGTTAAACTGTCAAATCTTTCCTTTGTGATGGCAAGTGACAGTTCACTTGTTCATGTCTTAAGGTTTCAAACTATCGGATGAAGTACGGATGGCCAGCCACATCTGCAATTGTAAACACAGCTTGTAAACTTGAGTTAACCATACAAACTGCACTTCTTTACAAGCTCTGTATATGCTATTCTGACCTACCTGTACACGGCATCCCAAATATTTCCCCAAAACAGGCATATGTTCTTCCCTAGATTAAAAAAATCCCTTATATCCTCAGGCTTTTCTCTGAATATTTCCTTCATCTTGTTGCTGTAACTGAAATCTGGTTCTAACGATGATTCCCCTTTAGTTTTCTCAGATAGTGGCTGTTCTTTCTTCCACTGGCCATTTCAGGAACACTATTCTTTCTGCCTTTGTGATTTCAGTATCTCCATGGATGATCCATTTAAAAAGAGTTCTAGTTATTGACTTCCCTTCACTGATCTTGTTCTCCATTAACCTCAGCCACCCACTCCCACGGTCTTACCCTCATCCACGTCAACACTGCAACTACACAATTTCCAACCTCTCAATTTAAATCATTGTACTCTCTGACTATTACCAATTATAATTCCATCTTGCATTCTCTAATTCCTTAATTCTTTAGCAAATCAGTACCTCTAAATCATTGACCCTATTGCCTTTTCACTGTCTATCACTTTTGTTTTGTCATCATATCCCTCCCAACTAAGCTCACATTGCATGGTCCATCATTATTCACCATTGCCATATTCCCTTACATAAATCTCTACTTTCTTGTCTTTTCCCCTCTGTCGTATACAACTGGTAAAAACCCAACTTTGGTAAACTCCAACTTTCCTCATGCTATGTGCTTCCTTTCAACACATGGAATGTGGCAATCACAATCAAACAACTATAATATCTGGCTTCAAACTGAATTTATGACCAAAAAGTGCAAATGGGTCCTTGATAGTCCTGCCAGTTGTATCAAGTTTTCTTAGTCATTCTCCTATTCAGTTCACCCTCTCATTGTCCAGGTGAATATGTTACACCAACAACTTTCAATACAACTTCCTCCTCCTCACTCACAACTGAGAAGCATGCTTCATAGTCCAGTGATAAAAACAGAAGCAACACAATGTAGGTTCATCAATTGTAACAAATGTACCACTCTGGTGGGGGATGTTGATAATGGGGGAGGCCCTGCATGTGTGGGGACAGGGGGTTTATGGGAAATCTCTGTACCTTCCTCTCAATTTTGCTGTGAACCTAAAACCTTTCTGAAAAAAATCCCATGGATGGAAAACAATAGCAAAAACCCAAGCCACCAGAAGAGAACTTTTATATCCTTCCACCACCTTGTGTATCAGCTTACCTGCTCCATCACCTTCTGCAACTTTACTAGATTTTTTTTATTAGTGTTACATACTCCATAATATAATCCATATTTAAAAAAATACAAAAACACAGCCTCAACCACATGTTGTCTCCAGTTTCTGCAGCTTTTCTTTACTCTTCTTTATGAGCAAAAGTCCTTAGAAGATTGGGCAGTGCCTGCTGTCTCAACTCTCTCTCCCTTCTCATCTTCTCTTTGGAAGTCAGTCCAACAATTTCACTCAAAGAACTCTGTTAAGGTCAATTTATCAAAAAATTCAATGTTCAATTTTCAATTCTAATAATGTTCAACCTCTCAGCCTCATTTAACAGAGTTAGTCATTCCTTTATCTTTAAAATACTTTCTTCACTGGGTTCTGGTGATCTCCTTTCTCCTTGTTAGATTATACGTGACTGGCTGCTCCCTCTTGATCTCCACACAATGGAATATTATTCAGCAATAACAAGAAATAAAGTAGCGATAATTGTAACATGGATGAACATTGAAACACTATGCTGAATGAAAGAAACTACTCATCAGTTAATGGACATTTGGATTGTTTCCAATTTTTGGCGATAATGAATAAAGTTGTTATGAACATTTATACAAGTTTTCATGTGGATGTATATTTTCATCTCTCTTGATAATTTATGTAGGAATGTAATTTCTAGATCATATGGTAACTCTATGTTTAACCTTTTGAGGAACTGCCACTTTATTTTCCAAAGTGGCTGCACCATTTTACAAATCCACAAGCAGTGAATGAGAGTTTGAGTTCTCCACATCTTCACCAACATCTGTTATTATCTGTCTTTTTGATTATAGTCATCCTATTGAGTGTGAAGTGTATCTCATTTTTTTTTTTTTAAAGATTGGCACCTGAGCTAACATCTGTCACCAAGCTTATTTTTATTTTATTTTTTATTTTGTAATTTTTTTCTTCCTCTCCCCAAAGCCCCCCAGAACATAGTTGTATATTTTACTTGAAGGGACTTCTGGTTGTGCTATGTGGGACACCACCTCAGCATGGCCTGATGAGCCATGCCATGTCCGCGGCCAGGATCTGAACCGCCAAAACCATGGGGCACCGAAGCAGAGTGCGCAAACTTAACCACTCGGCCATGGGGCTGACCCCTGGTATCTCATTTTGACTTGCATTTCCTTGATGCCTAATGACATTGTACATCTTTTCATTCATCATTGGCCATTGGTATATCTTCTTTGGAGAAAAGCCTATTTAGATCTTCTGTCCATTAAAAAAGTTGTGTTATCTTTTATTGATTGAGTTGTAATAGCTCTTTATTTATTCTGAATACAAGTCCATTATCAGATATATGATTTGAAAATATTTTCTTCCATTCTGTGGGTTATCTCTTTCCTTTCACAATGGTGTCCTTTGAAACTCAAAATTTTTAATTTTGAAAGTATTCAGTTTATCCATTTTTTCGTTTGTTCCTGTGCTTCTCACATCATGTCTAAAAAATCATTACCTAATCCAAGATCACGAAGATTTACCCCAATGTTTTCTTCTAAGAGTTTTAGAGTTTTGCTCTCATATTTATGTCTCTGATCCATTCTGAGTTACTTTTTGTATCTGGTGTGAGGTAAGAGTTGCAACTTCATTCTTTTGTATGCGGATATCCAATTGTCCTAGCACGCTTTGTTGATAAGACTATTCTTTTCCATTTAATTGTCTTGACACTCTTGTGAAAAATCAATTGACAGTAAATGTGAAGGTTTGTTATCTGGACTATCAATTCTATTCCATTGATCTATTTTTATCCTTATACCAGTAGCACCCTGTCTTGCTTCCTCTAGCTTTGAAGTGAAATTTAAATTGGGAAGTTTGAGTCCTCTAACTCTTTTCTTTTTATTTCAAGATTGTTTTGGCTACCTTTGGTCCCTTGAATAGCAGTATAAAATTTAAGATCAGCTTGTTATTTTTTGCAAAGAATTGAGATGGAAAAACCATAAGAATAATAGCTGTCTGAGAGGAGAGAAGAAAAAAATTGAGACAAATGAGAATCTGTCCTTCTAGTTCATGTTTTTCACACCGCCTGGAGAGTAATGAAGACATCATTGATATACACAAATGAAAGAAGAATGAATTGTTTCTATTTCTTTCTATTTACGCTTTTCAATAAGATGGAAATATCGCATTGAAGTACAAATTCATTAATTTGTTTAAATGTCAAGATTATCAGTTTTATCACAAGAGATAATTTGTATAAAGTATCCAAAACCACAAGTAGTACAAGAAATAAAATAATTTAAAATGGGAATACACGTGGCAGGAAAAAAGTTTTCTTGTGGATCTTAACAATATTTCTAGGATGAATAATAAGAAAGACGTGGGAATTGGACCTGGCCACCACATTTAACATCCACTGTTTAAAGCACCCTTATGTAATCTTGTAGTTCATTGCATTCAGTGACATAATTTTAAAAGGCAAACAACTTGTTTGACAAATTTTTAAAAATCATAAATAGATGCATTCTGTATTCAGGAGTTTCGACAGCTATTGCTTGCCTATGATCTTTCTTTTCAATCTCTAATTTGTTATATAATGTCCATCCTTGATTAAGATGTTTAGACAGCATGCCTGTCTATCATCTTGGATCTACAGTGCCTAATCCAGTGCCACATGATAGCGAGTGATCAATAAATAGTTATTGAATAAGTGAACAAAATGTAAGTCCTTCCTATAAGTAAGGTAGACAAAAATGTGACTGGTTGAGCTCCACTAATTTTGTTTTGAACTCGGAAAAGTAAAATGAACAGCTAAGTATAATCTGGGTAGCTGAGGAAGAGGATCATAGCTCCATTTCATTCTCAGCCATCTTGCTATCCATTTCAGAGTCAGAGGATGAAATGGCAAGAAATGAGCAGCAAGGGTGACACAAAACAGTTACACTGTATTTAGTCAAATGTTTTCTATTGTAGATCTTAGCAGTTGTCACTTCTTTCACATTTCAATTTCCCAAGTGTAATAAGGCTACAAATGCGCAATCTTACCATTCAGATAAGGCTGAGTTTCTATTCACATAATCACAGCCCAAGTATCATGAATTAAGTCATGTGCCATTCAAGAATGTGAAGTTCACATTTATGAAAGAATTAATATGTGCAGCTACATTGCCTTTAACAAATTATTATTAGGCAGGGTTTGAAATGCATTGGTAAAAAATACTTAACAGATGATACTGTGACAATGTGCTATTAAGCATGTTACTGTAATGTCAATATTATTAAACCTATGTACCCAGCTAATCCATGAATATAAATTACTTTTGTATCAGCCACACTTTATTATTTATTAGGATCAGTGTGATAGTTTTAACTATTTCACCGAGGCAACCTAAAGGCATGTCTCCATCAAAACTAGAGCCTAGAGAACCATTGAATTCAGATCTTATCTAACGGTGAGTCCCTTAGGCACTGTTTCTCCAGACCATTTTGTTGAATCAGATGTGACGAAAAGATGTGATTGTTTTCCAGTGCAAATCAAGATAGCCACAATGACTACTGCCATAATGCGTTGAGACCTACCAGCTACCTGGCGCTGTAGCCAAATGCTTTTTATATATTGTTGCAAATGATCTCTCAATTTCTGTAAGGTGTTATCCCCAAATACAGGAGGAGCAAACGATGACTAAAAGAGATTAAAAAGTAACCTGTCTAAAACGTCAAAGCTTCAGTGCAAACTCAGTTCAAACTCAGTTGTCTGTGTTACCAGTCACAAATTTTTGTGTAGAACTGAACTATGTGATAAGCCATTGAAATCTGGAATAATTGGAAAAATTGGAGAATTTGGAATAGCTCGTATTTGAGCTCACTGCCAGCTGATGATGCTGTTTTTTTCTCAGCTTCTTTCTTTGCAAAACAGAGATGGCACTTTTTTATAAAAATAGTTATGCACCATAAGTATAAAATTATTTTAAAAGGTTTCCCACAAAATCACTGCTATTTCTAAAGCACAATTGGACATTTAGTTTTATTATCTCCATTAGAAAGAGTCTAGTGAAATGCACAAGATTATTTTCTTACTTTCAGCCCTTCTTATACCCAGTCTAATGTTTAGTTTATGCTTTGAGATTTCAGGATCATTCTTTATTTGGGCTGTCTTCTATTTCCCAATATTACTTTTGTCAGCAATTTCTGCCCACTTTTAGGGCATTTTGGTATTTTGGTTAATTAGAGAAATACGTATAGGTATACACACAAAACTTCCCTGATTTACACCACTGTCAAATATGAGGGAAAGTAAAGTCAGCATAGGATGGAGAAAGGTATAGGGTTAGAGAGAGATCCTTTGCTGAGATGAGAGAGAGGTGGACCCAGAGTCTGCGAATCTGCTTGTCTTTCATATTCTGTTAAATACAAGCAATAGACGTTGCAACTCAAACTCTGACCCTTCCCTCAAAATTTTGCATCTTCTTGAAAATAAACACTGTATCAAAGACTCATTAGCAGTTACACATATCCCAAATACCACTACAGTCCTTTAATATTTGGATTCATTTTTATAGCTATCAAGAACAAGATGCAAGCTGCAAGTTTCTTGGAAAGGATGTTAAGGCAACAGCTGGCCATTTCTCTCTCCCTCTTTCTATTTTTTTGCATGGAAATCTGTATGTTGTATGTGTTATTCTGCTCTAGAATGAAATCTAGGGATAAACTTATGCCACAGATAACTAAAATCTACTGAACTTTGTTGCCACGTCTCCTCGTTCATTTTAATTTTTAAAAAATTCTAGTAGCCCAGCTCTTTACTTATTTAAAGCTATAAGTTAAATTCTGTGGGAGCACAGAGGACAGAACCAATGTGTTGGTCTGTGAAGGTCAGTGAAAGCTTCATGGAGGGGGTGATAACGGAGCTAAGTTTTGAATTCGATGATTAGTGTTTGCTTCATCTATGAATAGACAGAGAGCCAAATTCCTCATGCTATGTTTTTGGAAGGGTGCAAAAGGACAACATTCATTACCATTGCTTAATAGTTGTTGCCAAAAACCACTGTGTTTCGGTTTCACAGTTTTCTTTCATTTAAATCAGTTCCTTATTGTTAGGTTGCCTTACGTGTTTTAGTTGAGAGAAAAAAAAATCTTGTGGAATGTTAATATTCCTCTCACAGAGTTAAAAATTCAATCAGATTTTAATAGATCCCGAATTAACCTCAATTAGGGCATCATCGTTGTCAAGATTTTAATATCCTTAACTGCTGAGCTGAATGTTTATCACTTTTCAGCAGTGAACAAATATTGCTAAAATGGAATGGGATGGAATAGTTGGATATGAATTTATGTTTGTTTGAGACATGCATAATTTTAAGAATTTGAATTCTATTTTATATTATATAATCTTTATTACAAAGATATAGAAAATTCAGTCATATAGACATTTATTCAACATTAACTCATTTGACAAATAGAGTCTACTCCCTATCAGTTACTTCATGTGCTATATGAGGTGTTAGGAAAGGGAAAATTCATAAAACCCAATCTCACTGAAATATGCTTTGACTATAAACTAGTGATCTTCCACAATTTCGATCTGTTCTTTTTTCTTTTACTTAGATCTGATGGTATTTTTAAGGCCGTATTAGAAATTGAAACAATATTATTTAGTCTGTTGTTTATTTTAGGTGGGAATGCAAACTGGTGCAGCCACTATGGAAAACAGTATGGAGATTTCTCAGAACACTAAAAATAGAAATACCATATGATCCAACTATTTCACTACTGGATATTTATCCAAAGAACTTGAAATCAACAATTCAAAGAGATTTATGCACCCCTATATTCATCGCAGCATTATTCACAATAGCCAAGATGTGGAAACAACCCAAATGCCCATCAGTGGATGAATGGCTAAAGAAGATGTGGTATAAATACACAACAGAATACTACTCAGCCGTAAAAAAGGACAAAATCATGCCATTTGTGACAACATGGATGGAACTTGAGGGTATTATGCTAAGTGAAATACGTCAGACAGAGAATGAAAAAACACTGTATGATTTCACTCATATGTGGAAGATAAATAAACACACGGATAAGGAGAACAGATTAGTGGTTACCAGAGGGAAAAAGGGTGGCGGGAGGGTGAAAGGGGTAAAGGGGCACATATGTATTGTGATGGATGAAAACTAGACTATTGGTGGTGAACACAATGCAGTCTATACAGAAACTGGTATATTAAAAAAAAATTTTTTTAAAGATGTCACATGCAAAGCACCTAGTACTTTGTCTGGTGTATCACCAGTACTTAACACTTTAAAAAGTGTTATTATTGCTGATACTACCACAGCTATTACTCCTACTACTACTATTACTACTGCTATTATTACTACTACTACTACATCTAAGTTCCCTGTTTCATTCTTGAATTCCCTGGATTCTGGATGCAGAAGAATTAAAATCACACAAGACTGTTGGCATACAAGAAAATTCAAAAGTAGAGAGTTTGCAGCAATGATTTAAAAAAAAATGCACTACAAATTTTGCCACAAGTTTAAATAGTCTTGGAATTCCTTGGGTAATGTGGTGAAAAATTCTCTCAAACCAAATAAAATTTTCATCTTGTACATAGTTTTGACCAATAGGTTGGCAGGAACTGGTCAATTTAATTGGCATGGTTATATCTGTTGCTGGAGCAGACGTAGTCTTTCTAACTCAAGCCAAATTGTAAATTTGAGGTCTTCTCTGATCACACTTATTCTTCGTTAAAGTTCTGAGCAGTATATTGTTGAATAAACCAGATTAAGTAGAGGCCAATCAAAAACAACTTTATTCTTCCGTATCACTGCATTTCCTCCATGCTCTGTTCAGTCTCTTTTTCTCATCCCTTGAGATATTTTGAGTTGATCCCAAATCCTTCCTCATCATTTTCAAATGTGAACTAATTATTTCATTTTCTAGTTACACTCAAAAGTACAGTCCAGTCTAATAATTAAATGTTAGATCTCTCATCTAATTCAAACTTTTTTTCCCTCCCACAGCTCAGAAATCTTATTTCCCTCACTTTGCTCTTCCGCTCTCGCTCCTGCATTCTCTATGTGGTCTCAGGGTTCTTTTGGGGGTGGAATGGGAAGAGGGAATAGATGTGAAATGTACAAAGCTATAGCTTGACTGGTAAACGTGCAATCTGGCATGGGAGCAGCTGTCCTAATGTCGATCTTTTCTCTGATGAGTTCCTTAGAGATTCGTCTATTGGGAACTATGGCTTCAGTTCCCAGATCACTCACTCCTTAAGTCTCCCACCAGTCCCTGGATTCTCCAAGTCCACTTTTCCCTGTTTAAGAGTTTCAAGGCTGTGTTCCTTCATCAGAGTTCACATTTGGCTTCAGGAAACAAACCTCCACCAATGGTGACAGTGTGGTACTTTTTGTTTAATATTCCAACAAAATTCAGTCAGCCTTTTACATTGAGACTGCTTTTCAAATGTGAGTCAGATTCCTGAATCTCTCCGATTTGAGACAACACAGGAATAATTCCCAATCAGGTTCTCTTCAACTTCCCTCCCTCCCCTATCCAAGTGCGCTTTCAAGGTGAATGATGAGTGAGTGTGGCCTAGTACATATTGAGTCATCTCTTAGAAAGTTCTGTAAGGATGATCTAACACAACTTTTTTATGTGTGTGTATGAGAGTATTAATATCCTTCGTTCTCATATTTTGGGACCTCAGCCAAAATGCAGATAACAGCAATTGTCCCTTTTAACACCAGGATGTGTAGAGTAACTTATGTTATTTTCCCCTTTGTTTTAATGTTCCCTTGGGGAGAGGGATCAAGTTTTATACAACATTAGAGCTATTATAGCAAAAAGTATGGTGCCCTGTATGAATTACATTTTCAATAAATATTTACTGACTGGCTATATGATTAGGAGTAGTTTTATCACAGCCCTGTTCTACCAAAACACACCCAGAGAACTTTTCAGATTCAGTCTGGTTCCTGGCAGGAAAGAGATGGCATATTCAAAGGTTTTAACTAAAGAGAGATAAACGAAGGAACTAATTATAGAAGTGGGCCAGAGTTAAGGAAAGCCAAAAAGGTAAAGTCCTTGGGATCAGCAGTAGTGGGGAGCTGTTGTTACCCTTGCATCCGAGGGAGTAAGAGGAGGGAAAGACGTTCCTGAAGGATGAAGGGAGGTGGAGTTGTGAAAGAAATGTGATCTGTTGGGATCCAAGGTCGTAGTGGAACATAGTCATTGTCAGAGCAGTGGTGAGGCAGGAAGGGTGTGTGGGTATGGGCTCAGGGTGATAAATACCCAATCTTCATCTCCTCCCATCCTCCAGGCTCCGATTTGGTGCCTGCCATTGGCTGAATCCAACTGGAAGCCAGATAGCAAAATGACCTGAGTGATGCCGCTCTGAAAGTCAGCCCCGTGGGACAGAGAACAGGGCAGAAAAATATAGATAATGGATCACGGAAGGAGTCAGGTTGCAGAAAGAAAGAGCATGTTATTATAGTTGGAAAAGTCAAACTAGCATATATAAGCCATTAAAAAGAATATTATATTCTTTCTTTCTCATATACATAAGAATATTATACATGATATATAATATAAAAATATATTATATATAAGTATATGTTTATATATGTACTCTGTAATGAACCTGAAGTACACCACCAAATATTTATTAAAATATAATGTAATATATATATAGTTAAAATATTTGTTTTATGGTATACTTCAGGTTCATTACAAAGTAAACACATTTTTGGGGGAATAACTTGAAATCTAAACCTACCCTTGATTTTTGTTTGTTTGTTTATTTATATGCTGCCTTACTCCAAAAAAGTTTAAGCAGTTCAAGTAGATATACATAACGTAGCAAGATGAAATCAGATAATAACAAAGGAAAATAACGGTATAGATGTTGGAAGAATTGAAATTAATTCACAAAATGTAGACCATATTGTAAGACACAACTTGATTCGAAGATTTCTTGCAGTCTGTTCCAAAAATATTTCCCTTATATAATATTTATTGCCTCCCTGTAATGTTTTTTAGGTGCTAGGTATCCTTCAGTGAGCACGGAAATAAAGTCACATGGAATTTATATTTTATTAGAGGGTACAAAAAGAAAACAAAATAAGATAATTTCAGATTGAGATAAATGTTATGAAGAAAATAAAATAAGCAAATGAGATAGATTGCCCGGGGCAATTTTCGATATAGTAATGAGAGAAAAAAGCCCCTTTGAGGAATAGCATTCATACTAAAATTTCAATGATAAAATAATCACGGTCAAGGGAGGTGGGAGCAGAGAATGGAGTATGAAAATATCTGACCCTGCTTAATTTAACTAGCGAGCATCCCTTTATTCCTAAAGGGAAATATCTTCAAGGTTGCAAACAATTAATACGGACAGAATATTTGGAAGTGAAAATTCCTGTTTACACATAGCCAGAAGATCCTATTTTATTCATCACTGCATATGCTGCTTCCTTTTCGCAACTGTCCTAGATGGTTTAATCTTTATTTTCCCACTCTGACTAGTTTGACAAAACTTTAGAAATTACCATGTGCCCAAATATATGCACTGTGTCACTGCATTCATCTGCTAGGGCTGCCATCACAGAATGCCACAGACTGGGGGGCTTACACACAGAAACTTCGTTTCTCACAGTTCTGGATACTGGACATCCAAGACCAAGGTGCCAACAGGGTTGTTTTGGGGTGAGGTCTCTCTTCCGCGCTTGCAGACAGCAGCTTTCTCACTGTGCCCTCGCATGGCCTTTTCTCTGTGCATTTGCGGAGAGTGAGATCTCTGGTGTCCTCTTATAAGGACACCAGTCTGATTGGGTTAAGGCCTCACCCTTATGACCTCGTTTAATCTTAATTACCTGAAAAGCTCTGTCTCCAAATACAGTCATGTAGGTGGTTAAGGCTTCAACATATGAATTCTGGGGGAATGCACTTCAGTCCACAACTATCACCAAAAGCTTATATGGAAGAACTTAAAATAGTTTGGAAGAAATACATCATGTGCCTGACTGTGCGACACAAACCAGATATATTAAAAGAAAGATTAAAGAAAGCTCAAGTTGTTAAAGAGACTTTTACAGAGAAAATGCACTGTAACCTGAAAGTCTACGAGTGTCTTGTTCTGGAGATTCTGAATCTGAAAATTTGACTCTGTTGTTTGAATAAAAGTAAGTATCAAAATTGTTTTCTTCACTTGGCTTCCATTTTTTATTACGATGGAACTAATGTATTGGAAAGTCGTGAATAAAGCACACGTATAATCCATCTTCATAAAAGGTTCAACTCACTAATAAGTGACTGCATATTAAAAGAAGGAGGAATTCTGTGGCTTTACTATCAAAATATAGCCAAGAAAATGGTCTACTTTCATTCTTCTGCATGTGGCTGTGTTACCAAGCAATGGGCTCGCTCTGCTTGCCACGATCTAAGCCAATTGATCACATCAAGTTAGAGATCCAGAAAGGAAGCTTTTATTCGATTAGCTGGCACAATCGGAAGATAGCAGACTAACGTCTTTAAAAATCATCTTAAGGCCTTATAGGATCTTGAGGCAGTTATATAGGGAATATAGACAGTCAGGAGGGAGTTTAGAGAAGTTGGCCTTCAGGTGTGACAGACTCCAGGGTCCCTCATTGTTCTTCTGTCAGTGATGATAAATCTCCCACAGGTGTTCCTTCTTCCTGGAGGCCTTCTTATTTCTTGGGAAAATTTGTTAAGATTGTTAAGAACAAAGCTATCAGAGTAGCTCAGCAGGAGTATATGCACAGGATTAGGGCCAGAAAATCATGAAAGCGTGTAGTAATTTATAATGGTCACATGCTAGAAGGGTTTTAACTAGGAAAGGGTCATTTAGCGTAACATGATGGCCTCACTTATGTTCACTTACAGCCATCCAGTTTTCCCAACTCCGTTTGTTGAAGAGACTTTCCTTTCTCCATTGTATGTTCTTGGCTTCTTTGTTGAAGATTAGCTGTCCATAGATGTGTAGTTTTATCTCTAGGCTCTCAGTTCTGTTCCATTGATCTGTGTGTCTGTTTTTCTGCCAGTATTATGCCATTTTGATTACTATAGCTTTGTAGTATATTTTGAGTTCAGGGATGTGATACCTCCAGCTTTGTTCTTTTTTCTCAAGACTGCATTGGTTAGGAGTTTTTTCTTGTTCCATATAAATGTTAGGATTCTTTGTTTTATTCCTGTGAAAAATGTCTTTGGGATTCTGATTGAGGTTGCATTGAATGTGTACATTGTTTTAGGTAATATGGACATTTTAACTTTGTTTATTCTTCCAATCCATGAGCATGGGATGTCTTTCCTTTTCTTTATGTCTTCCTCAATTTCTTTCAATAATGTCTTATAGTTTTCATTGCATAGGTGATTGACCTCCTTGGTTAAATTATTTCTAGATATTTTATTCTTTTTGTTGTGATTGTAAATGGGATCGTATTCTTGATTTATCTTCCTGCTATTTTGTCGTTAGTGTATAGAAATGCAGCTGATTTTTGCACATTGATATTGGACCCTGCGACTTTACTGTATTCATTAATTATTCTAATAGTTTTTTTCTGGATTCTTTAAGGTTTTCTATATATAGATTCATGTCACCCACAAATAGTGATAGTTTTACTTCTTCTTTTCCAATTTGGGTCTCTTTTATTTCTTTGTCTTGCTTAATTGCTCTGGCTAGGACTTCTGATACTGTGTTGAATAAGAGTGGTAAGAGGGGGCATCCTTGTCTTATTCCTGTTCTTAGAGGAATAGCTTTCAGTTTTTCACCATTGAGTATGATGTGCACCATACACAAAAATTAACTCAAAATGGATTAAAGACTTGAATGCAAGATCTGAAACCATAAAGCTCCTTGAAGGCAATATAGGCAATATGCTCTTTGACATCGATCTTAGCAGTATCTTTTTGAATATTATTTTTAAGACTTTTTGTCTCCTCAGGGAAGGGAAACAAAAGAAAAAATAAACAAATGGGATTACTTCAGAATAAAAATCTTCTGCAAAGCAAAGGAAACCATCAACAAAATGAAACGACAACCTACAAACTGGGAGAAAATATTTGCAAATCATATATATGAAAGGGGTTAATTTCTAAAATATACAAAGAACTCATACAACTCAACAATAAAAAATGAATAACATGATTAAAAAATGGGCAGAGGATATGAACAGTTCATTTTCCCAAAGAAGATATACAGATGGTCAACAGGCACATGAAAAGAAGTTCAACAGCACTAATTATTAGGGAAATGCAAATCAAAACTACAGTGAGATATCACCTCATACCCATCAGCATGGCTATTATGAAAAAGAAGAGAAATGGCAAGTGTTGGAGAGGATGTGGAGAAAAGGGACCCCTCATACACTTCTGGTGGAAAGGCTAACTGGTACAGCCACTATGGAAAACAGTATGGAGATTTCTCAAAAAATTAAAAATGAAACTACCATATGATCCAGCAATTTCACTTCTGGGTATTTATCCAAAGAACCTGAAAACACAAATCCACAAAGGTATATGCACCCCTATGTTCATTGCAGCATTATTCACAATAGCCAAGATGTGGAAGCAACCCAAGTGCCCATCAACTGATGAATTGATAACGAAGATGTGGTATGTGTATATATATATATATATATACACACACACACACACAATGGAGAATACTACTGAGCCACAAAAAGACAAAATCGTCCTATTTTCAACAACGTGGATGGACCTTGAGGGTATTATGCTAAGAGAAATAGTCAGACAGAGAGACACAAGTACAGCATGACTTCAGTCATATGTGGAAGATAAACAAACAAACACATAGATAAGGAGAAGAGATTGGTGGTTACCAGAGGGGAAATGGGGGAGAGAAACAGGGGTAAAGTGGCACATATGTATGGTGATAGACAAAAACTAGACTTTTGGTGGTGAACACGATGCAACCTATACAGAAGCAGGAATATAATGATGTACACCTGAAGTTTACACAGTGTTATAAACTAATGTGACCTCAACAACAACAACAAAATAGCCAAAATCTGGTCTCTTGTCACCACCTGCACTGCTTCTGATCTGGCCCAAGGTGCCATTATCTTTTGCCTAGATTATTGCAATAGGTCACCAAACTGGTCACCCTGCTCTGTCTCCACCCGGCTTCAGTCAGAGAGGTTCTGTTATAACATAAATTAGACCCTGCTACTCTTTTGTTGAAGACTCTCTAATGATGCCCATTTCACTGAGAAAAAGCCGATTTCCTTACCAGGACCCCAAAGCCCCTGCACTATCCATCTCTCATTACCTATCTGACCTCATATTGAAGAAAAGTGTCTTAACCCCATGGGATGTTACTCCCAAACTGGCACCTTAGCTGCACCTTTAATAGGCTCGTAGTTTCTGGTAATGTGGTTTATGGTAGGACCAGTGGATTCCGTGATCGTGTGTCTACTGTTACACCTCCTTCAATGTAAAATAAATTTCTTGGTCAAAAGACATGTTATGAAGGATCCCATGATGATAAACCAGATATTTGGTGAGTCCCTGGATAGTGGTAGGTCATGGTGGTGCTAATGGAAAGCAGGAAAAACAAATGCACAAACAAAACTCCTATCAATATCAGTGGTGATATACCACTGTGTCTTACAGGGTAGAAGGTCTGATATAATCAACTTGCCCCCAAGTGGCTGGTTGTACCCTCAGGGAATGTCAGTCTGACAGCTTAGACATTCGGAAGCAGCAGTAGCTAGATCAACCTCAACGAATGAATGTTCATGCTGTTAGACTCATGCAAACCCTGCTTCCTTGCCACCATAGCTTTTTGGTTCACAGGACTATTGCAGAAGCACTGGGGTGGCCAAGGATAGACTCTGGGTGAGTCATCCTATCTACCTGGTTGTTCAATGGCTTCTATGTAATCGTGCTCTCTGGGAGGTCTTGATGTGAGACAGAAAAATTTGTATACATTGAATCCACTCCAATAAATACGCCTTCATGCTTTGTTTTTTTCATACTTTGTTTCTCTGTTCTCTGTTCCTCCAATCTTGTCTCTCCTCAACCCTGAATAGCCAGCCAAGCCATTTGAATGCCTAGGGGTATATTTATATTCTTAGCTCAGGTCATTTCTACCTCCACACCAAGTTGGTGACTAGGTGTATTGCTTAAATCTCTACCCTTAGGGAGAACTTTACCTCACCACTGTTTTTGAGGGCCACCACTCATTAGGGTCCTGATGGATTAGCAGTCTAATTTTGGCTTGCAACAATATATTTAGCAGACTTATCAATGTTCACTGAACCAGGACTGGGTCTCCTTCCTCCTCCGGCGGCTGATCATGGGGCATATCTCATCAAGCCATAGATGCGAACTGAGGAAGAGGAATAAGTGCAACAGAGACAGATGACATGAGGTCTAATTTATGCAATTTACCTGTGTCCAATATTGATGTACTCTGTTCCTGTGCCAAATCCAAAATTATGACTTTGTGACTTTGACAATGCCCAGTTCCTGATGAGCATCTCTGGTTGCACAGCCACTTGATGTCCCATGGTCATGTTCTTAGTGTCTACTAGCACCAAACGGCATCCAGGAGATGCTTTTTGAATGGTTAATAGTTCTCTGATGCAGATAGCATGACCTCGCTAGAGGATGTGTTTAGGAATCTACTAGGTTTACCGTGGGATGGATCTGAGCCAAAACTCCACTTATCATTTGACCTCCATAATTCCCCACTCTGATTGGCTAGTGGTTCCCCAAGGGTTGAGCATCAATTCAGTTCCAGTGGCAGTAATCCTTAAAAAGTTTAGACATTTCCTCCTCTTTTTCCAGTGCATAGTTGCCCTAGCAAGTGATTGTAGGACCCCTTGGGGTAGGCTAGGAGGAATGTTTACATATAGGTTTTGGGCAGTGTAACAGGGTCCTTCCTCAAGGAGATTTGGCATCCCTATCATCCAGTCTGTTGATTGACTCTGGCTGGGAATAGTGTTAGGGCTGTGACTCACTTACTTTGCTTTTAGAGATCAAGTAAGATTTTAGAAGAATGTTCATTTACACTGTACATGGTGGGTCCAGTCCCAGGGCCACCGTGATCAATTAATCACTGACAAAGATCTCTGCAGGTCAAACCATTCAGATTATTACTCTGGGCCTGCTGCACATTATAGTAATTACCCAAACCTTGTCGCTGGCAATTATGCATTCTACTTGACCTGTGCTCTTCCAAGATTCCATCATTCCAGTTGAAATCAGGAAGCCCTTTTCAATGGTAGTATTTCCCACTGTCATTCCTGACTTTCAGAGTTTATCAAGCATCCTGGACACCTTCGCCCATGTATTTCTCCAGGCCTTGGTGAAGAGTGAGGTCTCCAGATCCTCCAGAGTAAATAGATAGGGGGATGGGTAAGTAGATCACACAATAAATTTCACTCCAGCCCTCCCCTAACCCTTCAGATTTTTCTTCTTAGAGCAGAGGTGAGCACGTGTTTTCATTAAAGGGCCGGGTGGTAAAATTTTAGGTTTTAAGGGTAATATGGTCTCTGTCAGAACTACTCAACTCTGTTCTGCTATGAAAGCAGCCATAGGCAATGCATAAAGTAACAAACATAACTGTATTCCAGTAGAACTTTACTTACAAAAACAGTTTGCAGGCAGGATTTGATCCATGGGCCATAGTTTGTTGACCTTTTCCTACAGTTAACCAAGGACGTTCTGAAATCTCGATTTCATTTACTCCAAGGCTCTGTTAGGTTCAGGTTTTTGCCAGCCATTCAAGGAAACTGATAGAGTCACTATCATTCCTCTTGAATTATGAATCTCTGGTGAATGTGTCTATATCAATAAATTCAATCAGATCAAACATCACATTCTTTTTCATCCAATCCATCTTCCTTAGAATTCATACATATACTTGCTCACAAATATTCCCCAGGAATAATTGGCAAAATCTTGAAATTCTTTTTTTGTGTGTGGTATTTCCTCTTGGTCACACTTTGTACCTGTGACCTTCTAAGATCCTAGACTAGAGACAATGAGAAGTAGATGCGGGTCATGGAAAAGATCAACAGCTTCCTTACAAAGCTATAATTTCTTGAGAAGTCATTACAGATTTTTCAGGTGAGGGGGAGTTTAGTCCAGATGGCGAAATCAGGGCTGCTTCTGCCAGGAATGGAGGCTCAGAGGAATTTGTGAGTTCGAGTTTTTAAATTTTATTGAAATCTGTCCAATGTCACCACCCCAATTTTTAGGGTCTTGATCTTTTTCTCTAATCAATTCCGCTACTTTATCATAAGAAACTGCTAGATTACACATTCAATTTGCATAGTAATCCTGGTACTACAGGATTAGATTTTAGATTTGTTTTTTTAGAAATTTTGACCTTGGATTCTAAGAAATAAGATAATCTTTTCATCAGTTCATAGATGACTTTTAGTTTCTTATCTGGATCTTGAGTAATTTCATCATTTATCTTTCCTCCAGTTGCCTAGCATAATTAGAAGCAGCCAGTCCATCCTTAGTCCTGATATTTCACTTTAATTCCCTGTAAGGTTTTACCACAGCAGCAACTTGGTCTCCCAAACTCTTGACTTTTATAGGTTCTTTTTTGTGTGTGTGTCATTCATTAAAATTAGACTTTATTATTTATTATTATTAAGAAGAGAAGGAATCTCCAAAGTCGTTACCATATGTGCTTCCACAATTATTATATTTATTTTTTTATTGAGGTAACATTGGTTTATGACATTATATAAATTCAAGTGTACCTCATTATATTTCAATTTCTGTGTAGCCTGCGTTATGTTCACTATAGGTTCTTGACTCTAGTGACAATGAATGATTTAAGTAACTTTGTTGTGGTATGGTATGGAGCACCAGTCTCTCATTTTCCATCATGAGTGGGGCCATTATTGCCTTAAAATCTAATTCAATCAATCAAAGTTAATCTAATTCCAGATTCCTGTCTGTAAAGTTTCCCTTCCCCAGAACCACTTCTAGCACCAACAGTTGTAGCTTCATAAGGTCAATCAAAAAACAGAGGCATGTTAATGTTACAGGAAAACAATGACTTAATACAGGAATTAGATGGTGGCTTTTGGAAGTTCTCTGGGAACTTGCTGCGATTCCCGAGTCTTTGGAAATGCCTCATCTACAGCTGGGAAGCTCCAACTACCAAGAAGCCTGGGAAGTTGATGAGCGCTTTGCCGATGTCTTTACATCTGGCCACTAAAACTTCCCAAAGGCAATGTATCATCACACTTCTGCCTCCTAAACCTTGATGGGTTACTCTCGTAGGCAAATTCTAACCCCAGACATAACTTCTTCTCTGTACAGAAGAGATGGCCTTAGAAGAGGGTGGTAGCCATACAAAATTGGCAGCTGACAATCCAGCATGCGCTTGGAGGTTAATGGACAGCAAACATTTAGAGGATTAACCATGTGCCTGGTACTACTCTTAGGATTACATCTATTAACTCACTTAATCCTCATGACAACCCTATGACATAGATATTATTATTATTGTTGCCGTTTTACAGATAAAGAAATGGGGCCCAGAAAAGTTAAGTAACATGCTCAAGGTCACACATCTGGGACATGGGGAGAGGACATAAAAACCAAGGTAAGGAAAGTGCAAAATACCTGCTCTTGCCCAGTGAACGTTGCAGAAAAGATGGTTAATGACTTCTTGATACTGGTTATCTCAGCATGGTGAAGTGACAGGTACTTTTTAGTCTCTTCTGTATAGTTATTTATACTTTACAACATTTCACCATCAAACACAAATTGCTTTTGTACCAATGACTCTTAAAATTATTTATTTATTTATTTATTTTGGTGAGGAAGATTTGTCTTGAGCTAACGTCTGTCGCCAATCTTCCTCTTTGTGCTTTAGGAAGATTGTCACTGAGCTAACATCTGTGCCAATCTTCCTCTTTTTTGTATGTGGGATGCCACCACAGCATGGCTTGATGAGCTGTGTGTAGGTCTGTGCCTGGGATCTGAACCTGCAAACCCCAGGCAGATGAAGCAAAGCACACTAACTTAACCACTATGCCACCAAGCTGGCCCCGTAAGATTATTCTTAAAAGACATTCTCATCTTGTAGAATCAGGAGATGTGGCTCTCAGTCTTGGCTCCTGCTCTATCTGGTTCTGTGATCTTTGTACCTTAACCAAACATGGTACCTGCAACAGAGCACTGCAAATGCTTTATCATGCGTTATTTTTACACATTATCACTCTCTACTAAAAGGTATGCCCCTTGAGAGCAGATATGCTGTCACGGCTGTCATTGTACCCCCAGTAATCCTGACAGTACTCAATGCACTGTGAGTGTTTAGTAAATAACTATGGAATGAATAAATCATCTTGGGGTTCTTAGCCCTTATAGGAATCATTTTTATCATCAGCGGTGTGACAGTGTAGATTCAGATAGTACCTGAGATATAGACCTACAACCTCTTATCTGAAATTCTGAACTCAACTCTGGAAACAGAAAGTTTTGTTTATAACTCACTTGACAGTAATATCTGACCTGACCTGAACTCATTCTGTGGCAAAACTGATCTGAAGTGACATGAGGCTACTTGTAATCTTTGTTTATCAAAGTTAAAACAAATATTGATATATTTCACTACATAAATATATATTCCTGTATTTTGGGTTGCTGCCCCAGACTCCATCAGGAGTGTTACCAAAACATTTCTGAATTTGATTACACATCTAGTCTCTTCTGGATAAGGGAGCTTGACCTGTGCTTTCTGTGGGTGACCTGGACTTTTGTGTCCCTCTCCGTGCTTTGGCCTTTCATTCCTACTCCTTTCTAAGACTGGGGGAGCTATGAATCTGATCGGTCAGAGCTTAGGACATTCATGGACCACATTTTAATAGTGGGGAGGACGTCTGTTTCTTTTGAGTTACGCATCAGTTTCACGGCTCTTAGGGCATAATGTAGAGTTTTGTTTTGTTTTGTTTTGTTTTTTAATGTTTGAGGCCTCAGTTAGAGACTGGTCAGTTCCCCTTTTTGAGCCAGCTCCCTTACTGGGTCTCACACCTTGAGCTCACTATGCACTTGCCCTAATCGCCCTAGGGTCAGGTACCCAACAACTAGGGACAGCTCCTGTGCCCCAGAGCCTCCGAAATTATTCATATTAGCCAGTCCACAGGAAGCTTGTGAAACTCAGCTAACCCCGCCCCACTTGCCTTACGTAAGCTGCCCCTCTAGCTCCCACTCGCTGTTACCCTGGCCCGGGGGGCAGCCCCACTGTGGCCATGCCTGGCAGCTTTCTCTCATTTAGAGCTGCAAGCAACAAATAGTTCTGCCTTTCATCTATTGGAGGTTCAGTCTGCTGTGTCCCATGATCAAGAGTCTTTAAATCTTATAAAACACAGGAGTGGAGCTGCCATTCTGTCTTCCTACTGTAGGCAAGCAGACAGATGGTGCCTCTCTAGACCTGGTCTCCCCTCCCTCCATTTCTATTTCTCTCCCTACACTCCTCTTCCATAAAGCAAACCTAACCATGTGGTTCCAGGATCTGTATCCAGAGAGGGGGTGTGTGGGAGAGGGAGAGCTGCCGTGAGAAGGCTGTTTAGGCCAGTGGTGCTCAAGGCTGACCGCACACGAAAGTCACCAATGCACTTGTAAGAAGTTACCAGATCTGAGATCCTAATCTAGACCAAGTGAATTAGAATCTGTGGGATGAGACCAGGGCAGCAGAATTTTTCCAAATCTAATGACTTAATTCTCATTTAATTCTAATGTGCAGCCAGACTGGAGAACTGTGGGTTTAGGCCTTGATTCTAAAGTCTCTTCATGTAGCTAAATGTTTGTTGAGTCTGGTTCCCTCAGTTCGAAACCCCACAGGGACGAGGGGTAGTTGATGGGACAGAGTTCACACAAGCATTATTCTCTGGCTTCACCCATCAGGATACCATCAAAACCTCACTCTGGGGACCAGCCCCATGGCTTAGTGGTTAAGCTTGCACATTACACTTCAGCAGCTTGGGGTTTGCTGGCTCACATCCTGGATGTGGACCTACACACCGCTCATCAAGCCGTGCTGTGGCAGCATCCCACATAGAAGAACTAGAATGACTTACAGGTAGGATATACAACTATGTACTCGAGCTTTGGGGAGAAAAAAAAGAGGAAGATTAGCAACAGATGTTAGTTCAGGGCAAATCTTCCTCACCAACAAAAAGGCACATCTCTTTAAAAACAAACAAAAAAATCCCTCACACTGACAGTCAACACCTTCCAACTACAATGATTACATCAATATAATGTTACATAGTAGATAATCTCCTCATTGCTTTGCTTAATGGAATTTTTCATACATTCTTTATATATATATATATATATATATATAAAACATGAAAGCATGAAGCATACTTTCAACATTGCATTGTTTTCTCTTCTTGTTTGAGAGATACAGACAAAGAGAGAGAACAGGGAAAATCTGCATTTAAAAAATTTACTGATAAAATAAACTCTTTCCCAAATTCAGTTTTTATTACTCTTGCTTTTTAAATATTGAAACTTCTAGTAGATATTAAGTGCATCATTTTTCAGTTACCTGAGTTGAGACTTTGCCTGACCTCTCTCCCCACCAATATCCTACAACAGATTTCTTTAACTGGATCTTCTTCCAGTTAGTTATCTACTGGAGAATTTTTGCAGATTGGTAATTGTCTTTTGCGGTCTTTCCTATTGTTAGCTATGATATTGTTTTATGTGGAGATGGTTGTGGTGGTGGGTCGCATAAAAGACTGTAATTCAAGGGTCTTCCTAAATCCATGCTCTTTGCCATGTGATTTATCACATTTTCCAGTGATGGCCAATAGAATGAGGTGACAGTGAGGATATACCAGTTACAAGACTAGGCCTTAAGAGGCCTTGATCATGTCTACTTGTCATCTTGTGCTGTCTGCCACTGCCATGAGATAGCGTCCCCTAGACAGCTGTCAATATGGGCCCTAGAATAAACACACATGAAGTAAATCTAAGCACAAACCCCACAAATAGCCAAGCTCAACTTGAAGCAGAGGTGCCCAGTTGAGCTCAGTCTAGATCAATGAATTTTCCATCTGCCCACAAACATATTTTCTAAATAAACATTCATAATATGTGCCACCAAGATTTTTGTGTTTGTTATACAGCTTTATTGTGGCAATAGTTAGCTGATACAATGGTAAACACATAGAGATTTTATAACAATTTATGATCTGCCTCTTGCGTTAATTTTTTGCTATACACAAGATGATCTTAAGTAAACTTATAAATATTGCAGAATGCTATCTGGCATATTCTATGTTTTCAATTTATCTGTTTTCTTGGGGTCAGTTATTCAGAGTGAAAATCTTGGCTACAGTTGTTCACAATAATTTTTATCTTTAGATTAAATTACACTAATATCCAATTAGTATTGCAAGGTTTCAAATCAAAAGTGTATCCTTGCTTTAAAATTTTTTTCTCTAAGTAGCCCAAAAGTTTTTACATCATTGACATTTTTAATATATTGGATCAATATAACCATTGGATTCCATTTGTGGAGTTCTTACAGTTTAACTGTTTTGATCAATATGAAGTAATGAAAACTTTTACCTTAGGACCCACTAGTAACCATGTCCATCATTCAAAAAATATCCTTTTCAGGGCCGGCCCTGTGGTCAAGTGGTTAAGTTCCCTCACTTTGCTGCAGGCGGCCCAGTGTTTCGTCAGTTTGAATCTCAGACGTGGACACGGTGCTGCTCGTTGAGCCACGCCGAGGCAGTGTCCTACATGCCACAACTAGAAGGACCCACAACTAAAAATATACAACTATGTGCTGGGGGGCTTTGGGGAGAAAAAGGAAAAAAATAAAATCTTTAAAAAAAATCCTTTTCTTGGTTCTCTGATTTATCAATGAGTAGAAGGGTGATCATCTCACATAATAAAGACATCTTGGGTGTAATGCAGTTGGTGGGGATCAGTTCATCTGATTTTACAAGGAAGTTGTTTTGTCAACATTATATTAGAATCTAGGAGTGTGAAATTGTGGTTTCTGCGGAGAATAAACAAGTCTCATAGCTTGAAAGTCAAGTAAATTGATTTTAGTTCTTGACTTAAACTACTGCTGAGAAGTACTTCGTTTCCTGATTCTTCCTTCTCTAAACAGATTAAGGGTCACATGAAAGGCAAGTTGTGCTCATTTGTCCTCCCTCTAGAGAGATTTCACCTGACTGCTTGTTTATCAGTTTCTCCTTAACACAGTCGGTTTCTGAAATTTTTGTGTCTCTCTCTTCTGTCCCTCTCTCCCTCCCTCCCTTCCTTTTTGCCTCCTTCTCTGCTTTCTGTCACTGCCATCCTCCCTTTCTTTCTTCCCATCTTCACTCTGATTGACAAAAACCCAAGACAAAGAGTCTTAATACACTTGATCTTTTAAAAAGGAAAACAAAATAAAGAAACAACTCTTGAGAATAAAGCAACTTAACAACTCTATCTCATGGAATTATTATAAAACTTAGGACATGAACCTTCCTTGTACTTCCTTTGATTCGATTCATGGTGCCTATGTTGTGCTAAACACTCAATTTATTTGGTGCTGGAGAAGTCCTTATTGATCAGTAAATTGTATGTTTTGGAATGGAGCTTTGATTTGCAGTGGGAACAAAAATTATAAAGTATAGAATAATGACTATAATGGATGGTTTTTATGGAAGATCTTTATGGTCAAGAACTTCTAGTTGGCTTTCTTAAATATGAAAAAAATTCTCTTCAACAAGAGTGGCTCAGATTTATTGATCACTTTGTTGAAGCAGTCACTGTGCATATATGTACAAATTATTATTTTCCCTTAATCAAAGATGGATCTGAGGAACATAAAGATTAGGCATCTCACTAAGTCACAGAGCCAGGAGGTGATGGAGACAGGATCCAATCCTAGGTCTTCATGATTTTGGAGTCCACATCTTTATGTTCCCTTCCAAAACTGTCCTGAAAATAACAGAAAGATTCAGTTCACATCAAAAGAATCTTTAGTAGAATCGCCCAACCACCAGCACAGACCCATACATGAAGCACCTTGGCATTTTTACCAAAGACAGGAAAGATCAAAAAGGTTGATCAGAAGAGCTTCTATTTCACAAGTTACACCAAGAATATTTGGAAGAAAATATATTGTATTTTTATCCTCCAATCTTTTACAAGTAGCTTTAAACGTTTTGAAAGTGGTAATAGACATTTGGAAAGAATCTATTTCCACTGCCCTCCCTTCTAGTGGAAATGAATGTTGTCTACCTCTGTCTCAAGCTGGTTTGGAGAAGTAAATGCGGTAAGCCAGATGCCCCAAGAATTGTACACAGGGAGAGGACCCCGTATCCCAACCTTGTGTCAGCTCATCTCAGAAAGGAGAAAGTGTGGATAAGCAATGGCTTCTCCAACACAAATAAATCAAACAGACTTAGCAAGCACTTAACGTATGCAGGGCGTTAGGTTAGGAAAGGTAGTTGTGATATAGAAGGCTGACAAGACACCAGAACATGCATTCTATTGGAGAGAAAGATACTTACACAGTGGAAAAGTTGTCAAGGGATGGTACATAGTCATTTTGCAAAAGTGATACAGAAAATATGTTCTATAATGATTGAGAAGATAGAGAAAGATCCCCTCAGGTAGAAGTGATGAGGAAAAGGAAGGCATCAGGGGAACCGTTGTTCCCCACCCCCTCCCCAAAACTCAGCCTGGGATAAGGAAGGCAGGTAAAGTAACTGATCTTGAAGATACTATCTGAGACATAATGTATGTAATATGTGGCATCCAGATAGGCACGAGATATATTAAGCCATCATTCTCCAACGGATGCTGTGTAATAATAATATATAACACATTTAAGTCTTATTACATGCAAGTCACTTTTATGAATCCTTGCTGCTCCAAGTTTGGTTCACAAACCAACACCTTTGGCATTATCTAGAGATGTAGAATTTCTGTCCCCACCCCAGACTTACTGAAAGAGAATTTACATTTTAATACGATTCCCAAGTAATTCACATGCACATTAAAGTTTGAGAGGCACTGTATCAAAACGCTTTACTTGGTTAATTCTCTCAGCAGCAAGATGGGAAGATACCATTATTATCCCATTTTATAGATGAGAGAACTGAGGCACAAAGAGGATAAATTCATTGAGTTAACTAAGTGCCTGCAGTTAGTCAGTGACAGAGCAGGATTTGAACCCACATGTCCAGAGCCCATGCCCTTACTGACTACATTATTCAGTTCCCTTGATAATGCACAGTGGGCACAAGAAACTCAAGAGCAATTGCCAATTGGATTTGCCCAATATTATCTTCAATAGCATTTAAATTTCTTCTTTTGATTCAGGATTAAGAGAAAGTTTCAGAGTTACCGCTGCAAACAGAGGTAGCCAGAGTCTGAAAGAAGAACTAAATTCTGGCTACTATCTAGGACATTTAAAAGGAAATAAATATGTAGCTGATTGTAAATGATAAATGGTGTGGTTCTGTTTAATTTCTGCTTCCTAGGAAATGGTGAAACACTTAGAGGTGAGTGTGGCTGAAGCAAGCGTCTTCTCTTGGGCTCAGGCTCAGCCTTATTCTCTGGGCCTCCTCTTTGTTCCCAAGTCAGCTTGTGCAGCAAGGATCACTTTTTTCTTATAGGAAATCCCAACCACAGAGAACTCTCAGTCTCTCCATTAGCAGTTGCTCACAACTCAAATTCTGAGTTCAGATTCTATGTTTTTAATTACATCTCAATTTGAATGACAGACTTCTATCTTAAGCATCCTCTGCAAAATTCCCCTGCCTCCTTTTTTCCTGGGTGGTAGGTCTCTAGTTAGCTGTGTGATGCCACAACTTTCTTCTCCATCTCTCTAAAGACTCTCACTGATTTTTTTGAAGTCATGATGTTATTTGTCCTAATTCCAGATCTTTGGATAATGAAAAATGTCCATGTTGAAACGTACATGAAAGGGCTCCCCAAGAGGGTAGAGAATCTTGGAGCAAATGATAATTTCTGGGCATCTCAATTTGTTGTCTATCTTCTCACAGCCTCTTGGAACTTCATTGTTAGCCATTTGCTTGCTGTCATGCAGGCTGCATATTTTCAAAACAACTCTAGTAAGCAATGAGATAATCTTTTGAGCAATGTATACAGATACTACTAAGATTGTCAGTCTATCAAGACCTATTTTACTATTGATCTTGAAAACAATCTTGTGAGACCAAGACTGAAGAGGAATGAAAACTACTAAATTAAATTAATTTGTTGTTAGTGCCATGGAGTTGATTCCAACTCCTAGTGACCCTGTGACCAGCAGAGCGGAGCCCTGCCCGTGTTTTTTGCGCCATCCTCTGGCCTTCTAGTGCGGTATCAGACAATGCGCCGCTGCTGTTCATGGACAATGTTTTTGGGAAGTGGTGGTCAGGTCCTTCTTCTTATTCTGTCTTAGTCTGAAGCTCTGCTGTAACCTGTCCACCGTGAGTGACCCTGCTGGTATTTGAAATACCAGTGACGTAGCTTTTAACCTCATAGCAACAAGCAGCCATCACAGTGTGACAACAGGCAGTGGGGCGTGGTCCCCAGGCCTGACTGGGAAACAAATCCGGGCAGCGCTGTCGAGAGTGCCGACTGTTAACCACTACATTACCGGGGGTGGTACCAAATTAATAATAAAATGAAAATGGGACAGTCCTAGTATGTATACTATACGAATGTTTAAATGCACAACTTAAAGACAATCAGTTAATTTTTTTTTCTATGCACATCAACATTGTGAAATAAGGCACTGACTAATTATCAGAAAGACTTTCACCTTACTGTGGATATGGACGTCAATGTTTAAGTTTTTCATAGAAATAGGATATCTATTATATTGAGTGCTAAAGAATGAAATTAAAGATTTCGAAAGCTCCATTTTGAGGTATTAAGAAACATTACATTTGCAAAATGAAAGAAGAAAGAACAAGAGGTAAGCTCTACTCACAGTGTGGTACAGTACTGAGGAAGTACAGAAGCGGGAACAGGGGGCAGACCTGGATTCTAAGCGTTACAATGCATTCATTGTTCCTGTCAGTTTTTGTATGTTCTGAGATCAATTCCCTACTCTGTTCTGTGCCTCAAGAGGATGATAATCTGCAAACTATAATCCAGCTAAGATCCACCAACGTGGTGGAAGATTGGAGGGCAGGAAGAAGGATGCCACAATATCTTTTCCCTTTTCTGCTGTAGGCTCATCAAAGTGGTGGCATCTCTTCCCAGTCTCTCTGGACATCCCTTTCCAACAAAGTCCCTGATGGACAGCTCCTGGGTTCTGTTAATGCCACTGTCTCCTTTTAGATGGTAGTGACTTCTTTCTGTTGCTACTCTTGGGGTTGTGTCACAGTACCCTGTTTGGCATCTTAGCATTTCTGCCACTCTGTTGACTAGTTCCTTGTATCAAATTCCTTCTCCCGATGTACTGGAGGTCAGCCCTGTTTTCCCAATGAGATCTTATGTGTAATGAATCTTTTGGAATCCCAGTTTCTTCATCTGTAGAATAAATTCAACAGTATCTTTCTTTGATGTTTGTTCTAATGACTATATAGATAATGTGTATAGCAGGGGTCAGCAAACTATGGTTTGCCAGCCAAATGCTGGCCACTGCTGGTTTTTATAAAGAAAACGTTACTGGAACATAGCTATGCTCATTTGTTTGCTTCTTTTCTAATGCTGCTTTCATGCTACAGTGGCGGTGTTGAGTAGTTGCTACAAAGACCATATAGGTTGCAATGCCTAAAATATTTAATATTTGGCCCTTTTCGGAACAGCTTTGCTGACCCCTGGCGTATAGCATAGTGCCTGTCTCATAGTAGATGTTCTATAATTGGTAACTTTTATTTTCCTTTTATATTGTACAGTCATAGTTCTAGGTACACAGTCCTAATTATGATGCTGCATAGGGAATTAACCTTGAGATGGTATTAAATAATTCCTATAAATTAAAATTGGTAGGGGACATTGGAGATTATCCATGTCTTCCCTCTCTTTTTCAATTGATTCTTGTGACAGTAGATCAAATCAAACAGAAGAGGAGCTTAACATGGGTGATCCATGCAATAGGTAAAGAAAGCTTACATTATGGAGACTGTATCTCAGCTACATATTGAAGTGAAGTTACACAAAAGTACTTTTCAAGTCCTAGCTTGTGTATGTGATGCAGTACTCACAGAATATATGAAACTGTAATAACTACAGTCAGTAAAAAAAACAGTGGAAGAAAGATTGCTTAATCTGCTCTCACTTATAAAGCAAAAGTGACCCCTATTTTTGAGAGAATTGGTAGGTTAATTAAGAATTCTGTTAGTGATTATGCTAAGAACACTGACTCATTTTTAATTTAGCATCATGTTACTTGACACATAGTTGTAACTAACGTTTGTGTGAGAAGTTTAAAATCAGGTATATTGGAAATTTGTTGTATACTTTGCAGGTGACTTTTGCCCAAACATTGAGTGTGATCTCATAATTGAAAGACAGATGCATAAATTCAAGAATTCCATAAGGATGTACTTGAAAAAGCATGGAAAGGTTACCCAAACACCCTAAAGTTTATTTTTCCTAATTATATAATGGGAATTATATGATCTTTTATGAGGAGTAAATGAGTAAAAAGACGTAAGATGCTTAGCTTAGTCCCTAGAACATAGTATCATCACTCAAAAAATTGCCATTTCCTTCTCCATTTCTTCAGGACACAAATTAGAGCCAGTTGATTCTCATTTAAAACATATTTATCTTGTTCTAATTGATTTATATCATACATTGTGTTCCAAATATGAAAGAATCACTCTGCATATTTCTTAAATATTTGATTGATGGAAATCCAAACATCAAAATATAGGACAATGGGTTGGCATTATGACAAAACAGCAATTCAATCAAGATTTTTGCATATTTGTATGTCTTAATGTCTTTTGAATGAAGAAATAGTAACATTATAAAAGATGTGACCTCTTTGTAAGTTTGTAAGTTTTGTTTTATTTTTAAAAGAAATAAAGAGTGAATATTTTGCATTCATGTAGTCCTAATTATCATTAGAGAAACTATTGTTCTAATATGTAAAGGAAGTTATAAGGAAATTATTTGTGTAGCCTTAATTCATTTCTATTATAATAAGGTAGTAAATATGTTTCCTGCAAAGAAGTGTATTGGCCATAGACAAGGCTCAGTTTCTATTAGTATACACACACGACAGAGACTATAAAGATGTTAAAATGCTTTCTTAAGTCTCAGGACATGAATATCACTTAAAAGTGATGCAAGAGAGGGGCCACCCCAGTGGCATAGTGGTTAAGTTTGAACGCTTCACTTTGGCAGCCTGGGGTTCGCTGGTTCGGATCCCGGGCGCAGATGTACACACACACTATTCATCCTGCCATACTGTGGTGGTGTCCCCCATATAAAACAGAGGTAGATTGGCACAGATGTTAGCTCAGGGACAACCTTCCTCACCAAAAAAAAAAAAAAAAAAATGATGCCATTCTTTGGTCTTATTATCAGCCCAGTGGATGATTTCAGATCATTCAAAATATTGCATTCTGAATCAAGTGGTTTTAAGCATAGTCTTGTGTGTGAAAAAATCCCCACTGTATAGACAAGTAAAGAAATCAGTACTATGAACATCTAAAACTCAGGGAAAAAAATGAAGGATTTTCAATTCACGTTTACTGGAAAATGCTAAGGCTAGGCAACAACCCCACAGACTTATTAAAAATACATTCATATCTTGCTAATTATAGCATACCTTGATCAAAGGACCCCAGGTTTGGTCAAAATGAACAACTGGCCTGATGAAGAACAACCGAAAAAATAGTTTTTTGTTTTAGCCGCTGAAAAGTCAGTGCAATGGCTAAGACAATGAGATCAAACCTAGATTAGTTTGGCAATCATGTTTTGAGCTACTTGGAAAATTTAAAAGTCTAATATTCTAAGATCACTTAAAATTAATATTCTAAGTGTCCTGCATCTACACCTTATTTCAGAAAATTAATGGAAACACACCTGAATTTGTAAAACTTGATCACCTAACAACCAGAACTTTTCCAGTTGGAAGATTACATTTCAGAATTTCTCAGTTTTGATCACAATGAATTAGTTGGAAAAAAAGGCAGCAGACAACATACTCAAAAACCTCAGGGGCTGGCCCCGTGGCTAAGTGGTTAAGTTCGCGAGCTCCGCTGCAGCGGCGCAGGGTTTCACTGGTTCGGGTCCTGGGCGTGGACGTGGCACCGCTCATCAGGCCACGTTGAGGCAGCATCCCACATGCCACAGCTAGAAGGACCCACAACTAAAAATATACAACTATGTGCTGGGGGATTTGGGGAGAGATTAAAAAAAAAAGGTTTGGCAACAGTTGTAGCTCAGGTGCCAATCTTTAAAAAAAAAACCTCAGTACTAGGGGGCTGGCCCGTGGCCAAGTGGTTAAGTTTGGGTTCTCCACTTGGGAGGCCCAGGGTTTAGCCAGTTGGGATCCTGGGTGCAGACCTAGCACCACTCATCAAGCCATGCTGAGGCGGCGTCCCACATGCCACAACTACAAGGACCCACAACTAAAATATACAACTATGTACTGGGGGGTTTTGAGGAGAAGAAGGAAAAATAAAAAATTAAGAAAAAAACCCCACAGTGCTGCAAATAAAACAATCAACATATAATGTTACTTAGTGCAAATATATAGTATTATCAATTTAAAAGCCATGTACACTCTGTAACAATGTATCTGAGTTCATCTGATCATACATTGCACTTTCGCATTCCAATCTCTTAATAGTTTATTATTCTCTTACAAACGGCTTTTATGTGAAAGATACTTTACTATTTTAGTTATCTAAAAATTAGCCGTAAGATGAGACTCATTAAAGAAAAAACTCTGCAATTTTCCTTCCAATAAGCTTGAAAAATTGGCATGACAATAAGTCAATTTTGTACTTCTGTTTTTCGAAAGAAAAGGAATTCCACTTCCCAGAGAGAGGTATAGAAATGCTGTTCATCATAATTAAGACTGTGTAACTAGAAATGTGAGGCATAAACATATTTAGTGCAAAATGTAAATATTGCAACAAAGTGGGTTGGGCACCTGGGTCTCATCTGGATTTCCCTCGAACCAGTTCTAGTACACAGGTAAACACAGGTGTGGATCTTTTCAAACTTGCAGTATGCTATTCTAAAATTATATGCTAAATCATCTTGTAATGGCCACTTTAATTAACAGCTGCATGAGCCTCAAAAATTAACCAGAATGCAATCCCTTTTGGCAGCAGCTGAGGAAGTTTGCATATACACACACATGCACACATATATGTAAAATAAAAATATATACCTGGAGAGAAAACCTTTTTAGAAAATTATAGTGATAAAGATATGGAAGCAGATAAACCTAAATGGAATGAAAGTATAGTAAGGTATGTGTGGAAGAGAAATAACTTCTAGATAATGATTTAAAAAAATTGGTGAAAAACAAATGCAAAATGGCCCCTTAGCTTTGTTTACTTACTCAGAAAGGATGCCTGTGTAAAATTCAGATGCCTCGTTATAGCTAAGGGGAGTGTGAGCATTTTATGCTATCAGGGATGCAGGTCTTTCATGGTACTCTTCCCATGATTCTCTGCAGTGTTTCAGAGCATTGAGCTGTGAGTCACAGTTTTTCAGGGGAGGCTGAGTTCCAAGGTTCTTCGCACACACATACTTTCCACAATTAGCTTTCCCTGGAACCCATTGCATATAAGAACACTTCAAGACTTGAAACGGCCCTGTGAAGTAGGACTGGTACTTTCCCAGATGAGGCTTCTAACTGACTTCATGGTACCTAATTCACCACTCAGGACGTGATCTAGACAAATCAAAGAGAGGCTAATATTTAAATATTGATCACTGCAGATAAGGAGGATACAAATTTGGGGATGACTGCTGTTGAAATTCCACAGGAAACACCAAGAGATGGAAACAGAGCTTAGTACAACTTTTTGCGTGAGAGACACCATTCAAATAGGTAACTATACCTTATGCAAACAGTGGGAAGGTCTTGGAGGAAAGAGGCTGGAGAGAGATGAAGGTGAAAATTCCAAAATATGTTCAAAGTGAATCAGTACTATTTAATGACTCTACAGCCTCCCAAGCCAGCCTCCCATCATTCTCTAACACGGTGTTCACATTTTTTAATGCTAAATAACACGAGTTGGCAATTTTAAGGAGCTTGAGCTCCCTGTGATTATTGGCAGGGTGTGCAGAGTGTAGGGAGACCACTGCCCTAAGAAGATTACATGTTTAAAACAAGTATCCTAAGACATTCCAGCTTATAATTTTTTTTTTTGAGGAAGATTAGCCCTGAGCTAACATCTGCTCCCAATCCTTCCTCTTTTTGCTGAGGAAGACTGGCCCTGAGCTAACATCCATGCCCATCTTCCTCTACTTTATATGTGGGATGCCTGCCACAGCATGGCCTGCCAAGTGGTGCCATATTCACACCCAGGATCTGAACCTGCCAACCCTGGGTCACCGAAGCAGAATGTACACACTTAACTGCTGTGCCACTAGGCCGGCCCCATAGTCAAGTAAAACTCAAACTTCTGTTTTTAGTCCAAACTGATGAACAAGCCCTTTTTCCACCCTTGAAATTCTGATTCAGTTATATCTGACAAAACTTGGGAGTGTCTCAGATATGCTCAGGAATAACGCTTGAATGTTCTGAGGCACCCTCTTGAAATCTGTTACTTACAAACCTACTTGAGAATGATACCTGGTCACTTCCTACATTTCCCTGGGTCAAGGGATGGGGCTTCCAATGCCATCAAGACTTATGGGGCCAAATAACAGCATTTCCTACATCATCATTGAACGGAAGTCACTTTGTTTTCCACTCAAAACTGGGGAGAACTTTGTCCCCTACACACCAGGGAAGGACTGCTTGTGACCCCAAGATTAGGAAACATCCTTTATAAACATAGCTTCTTTGGCTTCAGCCAGCAGTCTCTTTCTCTTGGGGCCCCGCAGTAGTCCTAGGAGAAGACCAGGAAGTGAACACCTGGCAGCCTTCTCTAGGTGTTGCTCACACACCAAGCTCTGCCTTTGGTCTCATTAAAATGTACTGAAAAGAAAATATCAATGAGTCCACCACCCCATCACTTCGTCAAACACACGCAGCTATGTTAGAATTCTCTTAGCTCCCGGGCATCCCGGCGACCTGTATTTTCCTGAAGTAAATTGATGATTAGTGGCATAGCCGTTTTGAATTTTCACTCAAACTGCAGTCAGATGCCTCTCATTCCCTCCATGACTTCCTCCATTTATTTCTAGTTAAGTTACTACAATGAGTTGTTCTTATGGTTTAATGTCTCCCCTCCCCACACCCCCATTCCAAGACTAAGTATAAAAGTCCTACACTCACACACACTGCCGCCCCTCATCTTACTGGGAACTCAGTCTGTTTCCTGTTGAAACAACATGGTAGCAGTTTTTGACTCAACAAAATGGGCAGTGTGGGGCCGGCCTGGTGGCATAGTGGTTAAGTTCACACGCTCCACTTGTGGTGGCTGGAGGTTCAAGGGTTCGGATTCTGGGCGAGGACCTATCACCACTTATCAAGCCATGCTGAGGTGGCATCCCAAATATAAAATAGAGGAAGATGAGCAGGGGTGTTAGCTCAGGGCCAATCTTCCTCAGCAAAAAGAGGAGTATTGGTGGCATTTGCTAGTTCAGGGCTAATCTTCCTTGAAAAACAAAAATGCAAACAAAAAATGGGCAGTGTCTCATAAAATAATTTCAAATGAGAAGTAGAGATCTGTATTCTAGTCATTCCTCCATCAAAAAGTGGTCCTGCCAGGAGTCCTACGACCGTTGGAAAGTTACTCAATTTTCCCGATTTGATTATATAAAATGCAAACTGTGATAGGCATTATTTCATGATGTCATAGGAAATTGTAGGAGTGTAACCCCAGGGAAATCTTTTCAAAAATATATATGCATATCAAATCTGTGATGATAATTTAAAAAATTTTAATAATTTTTAAATTTAATAATTTAAATGAAACAATTACCTTTCAAATTACAGACCTCTCAATCCACTAAATGATGTCATCTTTAAAAAAATGACTCTTTTTTTGAAAAATATAGAGATTATTTTGCTTTTCCTAAGTAGGTCAAAGTTTGTTTCTGAACAGATAAGTCTTACGAGCCCCGTAGACTATAATGAAAAACAAAACATTTGCAGTAGGTTCGTATTGAAACCTGCTGTTCTCTTTCCCAGTTTTTCCTATTTAGTTCAAATGTTCAACTGTTTAGCAGGCTCAGATAACTTAATCAATGAAGCTCTTATTTTTGGCATTCTCACATTCCAAATTAAAATTACATTATATTTTTTTGGGAAAACCCCCCACCAGTACCATCTGTGAATTGAATGGTGTCATTACATCAAAGTACTGCAATTAGAACAATAGGGTAAAATTAATGCCAATGTTAAGTACAGATGTGCCAAATATGATGGGTAGTTGATACACAATTCAAATTGACAACCACGTGCAATGTGGAAAGTATCCAGGCATAACCCCAGATCCAGTTGGCCAATGGATGTCATGATTGACTCACAGAGAACATATTTAAAAGAGATTTATTTGGCAGTAAGAAAAAGTTCGTTTCAAAAGACCATATTCCATCCTAGGTTACTCATGCAAAGCTTTCATTATCTTAGGGTAAAAATGGGCCCAAAGAAGATAATCCAAAGGGAACATAACATTCCATAGCCACAGAACAAAATTCCCATTATTTTTTCTTTTCAGGAATACAACATTTGGTATTTACATTATACGATGGATCATATGGCATTATTAGTCTAATGGTGCTGCTTTTCCATTTTTGTAGCTTAACAAGCTATTAGCTGTAGCATGCAATGTAAATTTCTTAGCACAGGTTAATAGTGTAATATATTTCATTATTTAGATTCACCACCTGTAAAATCAAATTTTTAGAATGGATGATCATGGGCTAGAGTTGCTTTCAGTTTAGGACTCTCCAAGATTTGGTATGAATGTTAATGCTAAACTGATGGTTTTACTCAGACAATCAAGTGATGTTTAATCTCTGTCGTTTCACGGTGATGTGTTTGAGAAAATGTGGTATTAAAAGAAGAGATCAAAGTGGTTCAAGGTGTAAGAGTATGGATGAATCAGTGGCAGCTATCTCTATCAGCTCTTAACTACAAATGATAAATAGCATTTTTTATGTTAAAATAATTTTTCTACTAAACCCAGAAATTTTTGCAACAAATTTAAAACAAACATTTTTTTGTGAATAGGCATAATTAACCTGTAAGCCTCATAGCGGCAGCTTTTATTTAATCAAATAAGTTTCAGAAAATGAGACAATATTTATAAAGCAAGGATAGCAGTTGCTAGGTCAGCAAATATATGAAGATAGCTACTTATGTGTTTCTGTTCATGAAGGCTATCTTGAACAGAGGACATAATGATATTTTTCTACAGAACGAAAAAGTTGCAGTCCAGGAATAATGGCATATCCATATTCTCTTTTGAAATACCATATTTCTCCATTCTTTTCCTTCATTTTTACTCAATTTTTTGTCTTAAACAAGATTTAGGAAAGGGAACATAAAATAATGTAAACATAGGATGCCCAGAGGCGTGAATTCTCACCTCTTTTACCACCCGTAATTACTAATCCCCAAATTTACCAAAAGTCATTGTACAAATAGTAGCAGAGTATATCATAACCTATATCTCTTAATATTTCCCCCAGTCAAACACTTACCTAAATGAAAAAAAGTACTACGTTAATTTTTAATAACTCAACGTAATATATGCTTACTGAGAATGTAGTATATACAATGTGCTGTAGATAAAACAATGTTGCCTAAAACTGCTCTTCATATGATTATTGTCTTATAAGAATTCCCAGATAACTTTAGGCAAAACAAAAATGAATTAAATGACATAAGAGAGGTCTAAGGGGATTTACTGAGGGAGAAGTCACTTTAGGTTGGAGAGATCAGGAACCCCTGCTTAGTAGAGGGGACATTCTTGGCCGAGTAGACGAAGAACTCCAGGTGGAGTAAACAGAAGGAGCAAACCTAGAAAAAAAGACCCTTTGTTCATTCAGCAAGGTGAGAAATGGGATAGGTGGGACTAAAATCGAGGAGGCAAGGGTCTGACTCAGGAAAGACTTTGATTGTGAAGTCTGAAGAATGGCTGATTCTTAAGATGTGAGGTGTAAGAAACGAGGAAGAGTTATGACTCATTACAATTACAATTTACTATGGATGAAACACAGGGAAAAAATGTTATGATAGAAAGAAAAGACCAGAAGTATAATTTGTATCAGCTCCATAGGTCCTTGAAGACCTTGACTAAACTAAGCTAAAGCAAAAAAGAGATTCACGGTTCAGGTTACTGGGAAGGACTCTATAGAAATGACCTTAAGGACAACCGGAACCATGGACACGAACAATGTCAGGAATACATTATTCTCTACCTCCTCTCTTTGTTTGACTCTTTATAGGCTTCATTCTCTAGAACAGCTTATCCACATGGTAGGAAGTTTCAAGTTTACAGCCTTGTCATGCTAGGATCAAGGAGGAAAGAAATAACTTTCCTTAGCTCCTATTTGAAAAATTCAGGGAAGGACATTGAGTGGTCACATGACTATACCTGGACCACTTACAATAAACCACAGTGAATCATACATTCATCTTCCCCACCCTCCCCACCGCCCGTCAGTGGGCAGCCCACCTCCTTCTCCAGAAGTATCCACCTGGTAGGAAGGGGCATTTTTCCAGAACAGAATGGGGGGAGGGATAGGCAAAACATTATTCATTAAGTGAGACTCAAATTTAAAATATTTTATATATGTGCAAATAAATATATGATATATAAACACATTGTACATATAGTATAATGTATATATATAACGTATACATTATACTTTATGTATATATGCCCATTTTCCTTGCCACCCTCTATCTAACGATTATATCTCTAGCAGATAGTATGTTCACTCACTCACTTGAGGACATTACTCTAGAAATTCTCTTTTCTTTTTCCTACATCACCAATTTTTCCCTCTCTATGAGATCTTTCACATCAGCACACATACATGCTATTATTCTTTCATCTTAAAAATAAAACTTTCTCCTGACCCCGTATTTCCCATTAGCTATTGCCCTTTTTCTCTACTCCCCTCTAAGACAAAATTTCTTGAAACAATTATCTTTACTCTGACTTCAATTTCTCTCAAGCCCACTCTACTCAGGGTTCTGTCCTCTACCACCTCACCAGTATAACACTAACCAATTTCACCAGTGGCCTTCCTATTGCCAAATTCAGCGATCGGTTCTAAGACCCCATCTTATTCGACCTGTTAGCAACATTTGCCACATATGATCATTCTCTCTTCCTTACTACTTTTTTTTCATGGCATATTGAATTTTCTTCTCATAGTCTTTTCTCAGTTTTCTTTGATAGTTCCTGATTATATTGATTATTTACTGTTTGGGAGCCTAGTAGCTCCAACTTTGGTCCTCCTTTCATTTTCTACTTAACCTTACTCCCTTGATGATCTCATCAAGTTTCATGGCTTAAAATCCACTGCTGACAACACTAAAATTACATATTTAGCTATTATCTCTTCCTTGAATTCTAGACCCGTGTTTCACACTGCCTACTTAAGATCTCTATGTAGATGTCTAAGATGTCTTAAATTAACATGTACTTAAATTCCTTAATCTTCCACCCCCAAACCTACTCACCCACTGTTATCGGCTCAATTGTGTGTCCCACTCCATACCCTCCCATTCACGTGTGGAAGTCCTAGTCTCTAGCACCTCAGAGTGTGATTGCATTTGGAGATAGGGCCTTTAAAGAGGTAGTTAAAGTAAAATGAGGTCATATGGGTGGGCCCTAATCCAATAGGACTGATGTCTTTATAGGAAGAGGAGATTAGGACACCGAGACACCAGGCATGCCTGCACAAAGAGGAAAGACCATGTGAACACAGAGAGAAGGTGGCCTTCTGCAATCCAGGGACAGAAGCCCCAGAAGAAACCAAGCCTGCTGACACCTAGATCTCAGACGTGTAGTCACCAGAACTGTAAGAAAATAAATTTCGGTTGCCTAAGCCACCCAGTATGCTGTTCCGGCTGCCCTGACAGCCTAACACCCACACAGTCTCCCCCAAGTCAGCTCATACCAACTCCATTCTGCCAAAAGCTTTGGAGTTTCCCTGGACTTTTTCCTTTTCTTTTTCTTCTTGCATTCTGTGTTCTATCCACTCAGAAATCCTCTCATCTCTAAATTCAGAATAGGATCTGATGACTTCTCCCTAACTCTTGTATTGCCACCTTGGTCCAGATCATCCTCCTCTCTGGCCTTGATTACTGCAGTGGCCTTTTAACTGGTTATCCCACTTACATCTTTGTCCCCATGCAGACTACTCTTCACACGTCAGCTGGACAGATACTTTAAAAAGTAAGTCTAGGGACCGGCTTGGTGGTGTAGTGGTTAAATTTGCATGCTATGCTTCCGCAGCCTGGGGTTCATGGGTTTGGATCCTGGGTACAGAACTACACACTGCTCATCAATCCATGCTGTGGTGGCATCCCACATAGAAAATAGAGGAAGATTGGCAACAGATGTTAGCTCAGGGCCAAACTTCCTCACCAAAAAAAAAAAAAAGAAAAGAAGTCTAAAAATATCAACTCTATGCTCAAAGTCCTGCATTACCTTCCCTTTTCACTCACAGTAAAAGTCAAAATCCTTATGATTGCCTTCAAGGCCTTAGAATATCTCTGGCCATCACCCATAACATTTCTGACCTCATTTTCTGCTGCTTTCTCTTTCACTGACTCTGCTCCAACTGCATTGCCATCTTTGCTAATCCGTGAACACTTGGGGCATGCTCTAGCCTTATGGCTTTGCACTAGCTGTTGCACCTGCTCAAATGTTATTCCTTTAAAATGTTTTGTGTTCCGTCATTTCCTTTAAGTCTGTGTTCAAATGTCACCTCAGTGAGATCTCCCAGCCTACATTATTCAGAATGAATGTTCCCTCTACCATCTGTACTACCAACCCTCCTTATATTGCTACACTTTTCCATCTAACATACTCTATAATTTTTTATTTACTAATAATATTTTTAAATTCATTTTTTGTATTCCTCCTCTGGAACACAAGCCCCACAAATGCAGTGATTTTTCATCTGTTTTGTTCACTGAGGTACCAATTGCCTTGAACAATGTCCGTCACACAGTAGGTGATCAACAAATCTTTGTGGAATAAATAAATGACTTGAATATAAGATATAAATAGATGTTAATAAAACAGCACCCAGTTTGAGAAATAAAACGTTATTAAAACTTTGAAGCCCTCCATGCATTCCTCACACCCACTTTCCTCTCCACTCCCAGAGTTAAACACAAGCAGAGTTTTGTATTTATCATTCCTTTGATCACCTTCATAGTTATACTACATATGTGGACATCCCAAGACTAAGATGTGTTCTTTAGTTTGCTTGTATTTGAAATTGAAAGCATGTTTCTGTATTTACTCTTTTTTTCATTACTAAGTTTGTGAGGTTCATCCATTTTGATAAAGATGCTGTAGTTTATTCATTTCTAATTCTACTAAATGAGTTCAAAATTTAAAAAGAATCCTGGGCGTTTGGCTTTTTTCATATTTGTACATGTCTCCTGGTACATGTAAGCGACACAAGCATTTCTCTAGGCTCTATGGCAAGGAGGGGGATTGGTTAACCCAAATCTGCCTATGAGATCATTTTGCCACAAGATAGATTTTAAAATTCCACCCCTTTGTTGAGGGGATAACATTTAGAGATCTGGCTTTTTCTCGAGTCAAAGTTCAGTTTTGCTGCTTTGTATAGGCCAAAGGTTCTGGCATTTTGTTTCCTGTTACTGATAAATGACCCTAATTCTCTTTCCCATCCTGTTTTCCAATCCAGTCTCGGTTCTCCCTTCTCTTTGGCTTGGGTGGCTTTAGCTCGCTTTCTTTAAAGCCAGGCAATGCATTATCAGTGCTGTTTGTTGAATCTTATCCAGAATTTCTACATGTTTTAAATAGAGTGTTTTTTCGGAATACCTTGTCTGCCATATTGCAAGAAGCAGCAGGAAGCTTAAACTTTTACACTTAATTTTAAAACTGTCACATATTGGTGGTTTTGATGTTGTTATTTAGGATAGTGTAAATGTTATATAATAACAACTGTGTTTTGGAAAATTAACATGACAATAACACCTGGCATCAAAGAGCTATTGATAATGAAAGGTGACTTCTTTTATATATCTAGCACTATATTAAAGATGATCGGATCATCTGATGGACAAAGACGGACATTTTAATAAATGATGTTGGGACAAATGGATAGCCATTTGCATAAAGACAAAATTGGATTCATGCCTCAAACCATACACAAAAATAAACTCTAAAAGCATAGGAGATCTAAATATAAAAAAATAAAGCTATACAAATAGAAAAATTAGGTGAAAAGGCTTTCAAACCATGACTTAAAATTCAATTGTTCTATAATTAATTATTGATAAATTTAAATATTTAAAAATAAAATTTTTTGAGTGGCAAAAATCATCATAGGCAAATTCAAAAGACAAATGACAAACTGGGAGAAAACATTTGCCTTGTATGTCACAAATAAAGGCTATCATTCTAATATGTAAAGAACTAAAATATTGAGAAAAGAAAAATTAATAAAGAATGATATAAAAATAGTCTCTAAAGATACAGAAAGATTTTCAGCTTTACTCACAATAAGAGAAATGCAAATTAAAACTATAGTAAAATGCCATTTTTACCTATAAGTTTAGAAAAAATTCATAAGTTTGACCACACACTGTGTTGCTGAGGTTCTGGAGAAATAGACACTCTCAGATATTATGGGTGGAAATTGAAAGTGATACAATACATACAGGATGGAATTTGGTAGTATCTAATAACCTATATTTGCTCAACAAACCCTAGGTATTCACCCTGAGGCTACATTCCATTAACATGAAAATATTGTGTGAGATATTCATCGCAGCATTGTAGCAGCATTGTATTAGACATAATTGCAAAAGTCCAGAAACAACCCTGTGTAGGAAAAACTCACTTGTCCTGTGCTTCTCCTTTCCTCTCACATTACTACCATGCTCACAACACTTTTGACACCAGATGTGTAGGGGTTTTTCCCACACCAAGCAATTCTCTGACACAGCTGGGTGTCCTGCCATTTAACTCAGTTGTGACATTACCCACCTGGAGATAGCATCAGATTACGCAATTTAAGGGCTCAGTCCCACAAAGCTGGCCCCCCACACACACTTTAGATACCAGTGGCAAGTCCAAGTAGTTACCTGTGCTTCTGACCGATTGGCTGTATATCAGAGGTTCCCACAATCCCCTCCCTGGGTTCAATTAATTTGCCAGAGCAGCTTATAGAACTAAGGAGGTTTACTTACTGTTTACCAGTTTATTATAAAAGAATATGATAAAGGATACAGATGAACATCAGATGGAAGAGATGTATAGGGAAACGTATGTGGAAAGGGGTGTGGAGCTTCCATGCCCTCTCTGGAAGCCCCACTCTCCTATCAACTTCACATGTTCACCAACCTAGAAGCTCTCTGAATTCTGTGCTTACAGAATTTTTATGGAGGCTTCCCCATGTAGATGTGATCAATCATTAACTCCATTTCCAGCCCCTCTCCCCTCTCTGGACAACGCGAGGTGGAGTTGAAAATTCCAAACTTCCCTTCATGCCTTGGTCTTTCTGGTGACCAGCCCCCATCCAAGAGCCCAGCAAGAGTCACCTCATTAGAACAAAAAACACTGTTATCACCCAGGGAATTTCAAGGGATTTAGGAACTCTGTGTCAGGAACTGGAGTCAAAGACCAACTATTAAAACAAAAGATGCTCCTAGTGTTCTTATCACTTAGGAAATTACAAAGGTTTTAGGAGCTCTGTACCAGGAATCAGGAAGCAGAGACCAATATTAATACTTTCTATTATCTCACAATCATAAACACCGATACGTAGTAGATTGGTTGAATAAACCATGGTTAACCCAATGGTATAGAATGAGAAAGATCTCCAGAAATTGATAGGGAGAGATTTCCAGGATATATTTTTAACTTAGAAAATCAACATGCAAAAGAGTATCATAGTATGCTACCTATTATGTAAAAAAGAAGGGGAAATAAAATTATATATGTGTGTGTGTGTGAGCACCTGTGAATGTGCACATGCTTCTCATGACAAAAAGAAATGCATGAAGACAGTAAAGATAAACTAAAAACTGATGAAACTGATTATTCTAGAAGGGTCAAATGGGATGAGATGGAAGGGACAGGTGAAGGAGCAATGCTTCTCCGCATACACCCAGGATAGATCAGACCTCCTAAAAACGAACACCAACAGAAACAAATGGATTGAATTATATATAAAGTGGATAAACACAATGAGAATGAAGAAAAAAAGAACTTATCCCAGGAACTTTTGAACACAGTACTTTGCATCCCTCAGTGTAAAGACACAAAGAACTACCAAAAAAACCTTTGGACTTTGCTTAGTAGATTATTTATTATTAGAGGTGATGGTGTGGCAGTTCTGAAATTATTTTTTATGAATTATGGGAATCAGGAAATGAGTGAATATTTCAATATTGTTTGCAACCAGGGTTCTCGGTGTGGGTGAAGAGAGCTACCAATAAGGAACTAGGGAATTCAAGGAAGAATCCTCTGGTGTTGGATTAAAATTATAGTTAGTAATATGAACTCATGATATATATTCATGTTATGTATCATGTACTCATATTTCATGATCTACGTAACTCATGATATATGTGTACATATGTATACAACTCACTATACATATCTTAGTTCTGCCCTTTGAAAGGTACTGGTGACAATGACATCCCAGTAGCAATAAGCTTATTTAGCACCCAAATCTTGGTTTCTTTTTTTTTTTTTTCTTTTTTTTAAGGATTGTCACCTGGGCTAAGAACTGTTACCAATCTTTTTTTTTTCTGCTTTATTTCCCAAATCACTCCCCCCGCCCCGCCCCGCGGTACATAGTGGTATACCTTAGTTGCAGGTCCTTCTAGTTGTGGGATGTGGGACGCTGCCTCAACGTGGCCTGACGAGCGGTGCCAAGTCCGCGCCCAGGATCCGAACCCTGGTCCGCCGCAGCAGAGCGTGCAAACTTAACCACTCGGCCACGGAGCCAGTCCCTCAAATCTTGGTTTCTAAATACTCTTTCTCACTAAAATGAACAAGAGCACCTTATAGAAATGGCTGATTACAGGGCTAAGTAAAATAAAAGACAAGTTGAGCCTGACACAATTTATTATACCAGAAAACAGAAATTGAGGGGAAGCATGTTAAAAGGACAAAGGAGCCAGCTTGATGGAACTCTCACCACTCAAGTCTGGGTCAATTTGAGTAGCAAAATGAATAAAGTCAGCAATGAATCATAACACATTAAATTTTTTAAAAAATCTAATAACAGCGGGAAGGAGGGAGAAAGATGGCTGGGAAAGATTTTATGAATTATGATAAAGATTTAAGGATTCATGATAAAAGTCAGCTAATACTTGTTGAAAGAATAATAGAGTTAGGAAATCACTATTTACAACCATAAAATAATTGATTCAGGGAGGAATCGCCAGTGTATGCTAAAACAATGGGAGAATGTTTTTTGGGGAACAGAGTATTTTTAGACAGTCTTAAGTATGCATCAAGAACCATTTATTAACTACAAGGGAAGTAAACGTACCTTTATGGTAGAAAATTTAATGGAGGCCTCCTCAAGCCAAGTGATCGAATTCAACCTCAGCAATAATAGGACAAAGTGATATGCTGTGACTCCTGAGATGGTATCTTGAAAAGACACATCACTCACGTAGAATTTCTTCTCAAAATGCATAGCCTGAATCTAATCAGGAGGCAACAGATGAACCCGAATTGTGTAACACTTTATAAAATGTCACTATCATAAAAGAAAAGGAAAGGAATTAATGTTTGTGGAAGAATTACTGTTGAATGCAGAAATTCAGATGTGTCTTAGGGCACGTGATTCACGTGGCCTCATATGAAGTTAATTTCAAATGGACTCAACTCTTCAGAAACTGTAAGGAAGAAAACGAATCCATAGTTACTACCCCAGAACAAGGAGATGACACAAGAATTCTTTGCTCTTCTTTCTCTTCTCCTTTTGTCTCTACTCTTTTCTTTATTGGGGTATGTTTGAGCAATTACAGTGCAAATGTCACCCAAATAAATAAACGGTTAAATAATAAAATTCTAGGCAGTTCATGGCAAAGTTTGGATTCTAATCCCCAAGTTATTCACTTCTGTATGTCTTAGTTTCCTTATCTATAAAATGAGTCTCATAATAATACCTATTTTTCAAGGGTTGTAAGAATTCAATGAGCTTAAAATATTTAAGAAAAATAGTAGTAGCATGTCGTCACTATTCAACAAGTCATAGCTATAAGTGAAGCGTAAAATAATTTATTGTCCAAACCTGGATACTTTTGAGAGTGAAAGAGAGTAATGTGGATAATTAGGCTGGGATAACAGGTGTGAAAAGGACTGTTCTAAGCCAACCAGGATGTATGGTGTATTAGTCAGGGTTCTCCAGAGAAAAAGAACCAATAAGATAAATATAGATGTACGTAAGAGGAGATTTATTCTAGGAATTGACTCATGCAATTACGGAGGTCAAGAAGTCTCATGATGTGCTGTCTGCAAGCTGGAGACCCAGGAAAGCTGGTGGTGTAATTTAGTCCGAGTCCAAAGGCCCGAGCACCAGGGGAGTCAGGGGTGTAAATCCTTGTCCTAGTCCAAAGGCTCGAGTATTAAGAAGCCAGTGGTGTAAGTCCCCATCTGTATCCAAACCTGAGAACCAGAAGCACTCACATCTGAGGGCAGGAAAAGATGGGTGTCCCGAATCAAGCAGGGAGCAAATTTGCCCTCCTCTGTCTTTTTGTTCTGTTTGAGCCCTCACTGAATTTGATGATGCCCACCATGTTGGTGAGGATGATCTTCTTTACTTAATCTACCCATTGAAAATGCTAACCTCCTCTGAAAACACTCTGACAGGCACATCCTGAGATAACGTTTTACCAGCTCTCTGGACATTGCTTAGCCTAGTTAAATTGATATAAAATTAACCATCACATTGTTAACCCAACTATTGTTATTCAGCCCCTCAAAGTAATTATTATATCTACTTAATAAGAATTTACTATATTTCTAGCACTGAATAAGAATATTATTGTTATGATGTTATTCAATCCTACTAAAATATATTTAGGGAAATGTTTATTAGCCATATAATTTAGATAGAGAAGCCAAGTAACAGAAATTTTAATTGATTTCCCATAGTCACACATCTAGAAAAAGCTAAACTAGGATTGAAAGAGGCTGTCTGTGATTTCAATATTATCTCATATATAATAATAAAAGAGATATAATTTCATAACAAATATTCTGCATACTTGCCCCATTCACGTGAATCCATAATCTCTCATCGCACTGATGCATGAAATAGATGAAGGCCTCCAGCCTCCAGACCATCTTTATTTCTAGCCTTTACTTATTCTTGGTGTACAGGAACATGTGGCGCTTTCATAAATGTTTGATCCCTGCTTCTATTTGTCCATAGTATCCCTAGTAAGTAATGATATCCGATTCAGCGTTATTAGAGTTATATCTTGTGGTCTTTTTTAAACACTACAATAAGAAGGCAGTGTGACAGAATGGCTCTGGCTTGGACAGCCTGGATGAAAATCCTCATTCTACCACTTATTGTCCGTATGATCATGGGCTTGGCATCATCTTCATACCTAGGCATAGACTTGAGGAGATAAAGGGGAGATGGCAGGCTTACAGAGGTCAAATCTAGGGTATAGAGGTCTCATCAATCAAACCACCATCCTCTCGAAATATGTCTACCTCCTGGAGCAACCTGCAAGTCACCATAGCAATCCTGGAAGCTATCCTTCACCTCCTCATAGGGTTTAGGTGTTCCATAACCAATTGCTCTGTTTGCATTATTGCTCCCTCTCTCTCCTTTCTTCACCAATCTATTTTTAAAAACCTATCTTAAAAAGTCCATTTTACTTCTGCTTCCTATTTGTTCCCACCAGATCTCTTATACTATGCTATGCATGCTTCCTCTGCGAGTAACACATCAAATACCGAAATAATGGGTGATTTAACTAATATCCTATAATGCAATACCCATTAGTGCAATACAAAATAATATTATGAGATTTTATTAGCTCATATTAGTAAACACAGATTGCATTAAAAGCTGTTCCTGTTTTATTTTTGAAATGCTTGGATATGATAGACTAATATAAAATACCCAAATTATGCTGTTCTGAAACGGTAAAGTTGAGTTTCCCGCTGAGCAGGTTATGTTAAATCTTTTCCTTTTCCTTTATTCTTATGAAGGATAAGGAAATGGTGGCTACAGGGTTTCTTTTGTTCCCCTTCCCTGCTGCATAGGAAGCAGTTTAAGAGCACTTCCCAGGAAACTGTTTCTGACCTCCTGTCCCTTGCTTTCCACCAGATACTAGTAACAACATCAAATGCCACTTCTTAGCATTAAAAATTAGATATTATCTAACATTAGACTTTCCATAACACAAGGTAAAGGGGCTTTTTGGCAGATAGCCAAGTAATTAGCTCAATGCAGACCAAACAAGACTATTCGAAGCCTCATTGGAGAGTCCTGGCTTTGCTTCTAAAGTCTCTCTCTTATCCTTGCTGTAGGAAAACCTGTCAAAGGATGAATTTAATATTTCCACTTTAAGTACTCCTCTTTTGAATTTTTACCACCCCCTACAAGTATGCCAGCTCTTTCATTTAACAAAGCCATTATCACACCAAGGTGAAGGCTGTACAGGAAAAAAAATCCCTCTCAAAATAATAATGCCATATCTATGTTTTCCTCTGCTAATAATTTTGAGGATGAGAATAGAGTGACACCAAATGACCATTTCTGAAGTCTATTAGTCAGTATGCTTTTCTTCTATTAAACAAGGGAAAGGATCATGTGCTGGTAATAGAATCGAATTTGGTAAATCTAACTAGAATACTACAATTTTTACTTTGTGAGTAATGGATTTTTAATGTCTGTAAGTAGAGTATGGAATGTTCTAAGAGTTTGCTTAAACGATTATGAATATTTCAGTGATACTCATAGATTATAGATCATAGAAAAACATTTTAAAACAATGGTAAGCTACTTCTCAAGCATACAGAGTTATTTTTATCAGAAGCATTCATTAATCAATAAAGCAGAAAGGGGTCATCCACTGATAACGCACAAGCCATGCACACAGTTCTCTGGTAAGCATTTCCAGTTAGCATGTCCTCTTGCTATGCTAACTGATAAGCCCTTGGAACTGGTGCCTCACCTCAATCTTTAGCAATAAATTTCTCAGAACACCTCTTGTACTTATTGCCTCTATTTACTCCCCGTCCAATTTCTCCCCAGTCTATTGAAATCTAAATTTTACCCACGGCCTCTCCAAAAGTGTTCTCCTTAAATTTATTGATGACCAGCTGATAAAAGTAAATGCTTTTGGGCTTCTGAGAGGGGTAAGAGGAAGGAGGACCGTAGTGTTTTGCCTAGTCAATGGTTCATCCCTGCCGGACTTCTTAGGTGCTGTGGCCTGGGGATTCCCCATCTAGCCTCTTTCAGAAACTCCTAACTAGGGGAGGAAATGCTAGTTAGACACATCTGAGTAGGTGAGAGAACTGGACAAGGAGCAGCAAACAGACAGGAGCTGTTGGAGATGTGTTCCCAACATAGAGACTCTTGGAGGAGAAAGAAGTTTTTATATAGTTTTCAGTAATCACAATTACCAAGGAAGAAATCATAACTGCCCCCATTGCTGGTTTCTGATGCTGTTCCAGTAGATAGTTTTCCTTCCAAAAATTGGCTGCATGACCTCTCTCCACCACGATTATGTCCTTTAATGTTGAAGTGTCATACTTCTCCATCTTCATTAGACACCCCCATCTTTAAAGATTGTTGACTGTTTCTCCTTTGAATTACTTGTTCTCTTTTGCTCTTCTACTGGCATAGAAAACGTGTTTCTCTTCTTTCTCTTCTTTACATATCTTCCTCTTGTCTACATTGTGATTTTATAGTTTCTTCTGGCTGTTGGAAAAATATATCTTTCAGTCTGGGTACAACAAGAGAACCAATCGTAACTCCTGGACACTTCTCATATCAATTGGTCGAACATCCCTCTGACTAAAGCAGTCATACATTTTACTCCCGAATTGTTTAAGCTATCCAGAGTCAAGGCAATCCAAGAGAGGGGACAGGCCGTTAAACAATTCAGTCTGCAAGCTCCTTTATATCAAAACAGAGCAAATTGTATCACATCTCCACAATGAGCATGAGGCTATATGAGCATAGCTCCAACTTTTCCTAAAATAGGAATTAGTGGTGGAAAGTAGGAGACCTGCATATTTTTAAAGAGAACACAGAGGTGTATAAATAAATAATCATTGATTTACACATGATTGATTTAATTATGTTTAATTGTGTTATGATCTCGTATGTCAAATGAAAGTCCTGATTTTTACTTTATTTATTTATTTGTTTCACAGGGAAGGATTTGCCCTGAGCTAACATCAGTTGCCAATCTTCCTTTTTTTGTCTTTCTCCCCGCAGCCCTAGTGCATGGCTGTATATCCTAGTTGCAAGTCCTTCCAGTGTTCTCCTACGTGAGCTGCCACCACAACATGGCAACTGGCAGATGGATGGAATGGTTCCGCCACCAGGAAATGAACCCTGGCTATTGAGGTGGAGAACACGGAGCTTTAATCACTAGACCCTCAGGGCTGGCTCTGAAAGGCCTGATTTTTAAGGATGACATCATTGGTAGCAATCATTAGGTAGCTTTTGGTGTGATAATATATAGAATGTCCAGCTTGCTAGAGCGTGGGTTGGATCTAACGTGGTTTTTCTTGTGTTCTCATGAACTTCAATTTCCCATTTAACATAAATTGTAACTAATTTTCTCTGAAGTTCTATCTGTGCATGAATAATTGGGAGAGGAATTTTTAGATTTTATGACAATTTCAGTTATCTATATTTTTCACCATTATTTTAAAATGCAAAATATTTCTTGTACATGTGCTTCATTAGAAGGGGAAAAAACCTAAGAAAGAGGATGTGTATAATGATTGACTGAGAATTTACATGCTCCTAAAAAAACATCTCAATTGAAATGTTCTGATTCTACTGCTCAGTGATCCTGACTTCCATAGAACTGAGATCCTGGCTTCAATAGAACCATATTTCAATAGCTAATAGCTGGCTCCTCCTGGCGCGCTCATTTTACAGGTGGTATAAATGACAAGTTTCATTTTGCTGCAGTTGATCACTCTGCTCAAACTGTTTCATTTTATGAGAACATACCTGTGTGAGTGGAATGCTTCTGACTCTACAGCCTGTGGAATGGGACAGCTAGCACCCAGTCATGCAATTTATTAAAACATGGTCATTCTTAATCTTGAAATCTTACATCTACAGGATCTTAACAACATACAAGGTAAAATTTTTTTCTTTTCTGGAACTTTCTTCCCAAATGGATTTTTTTTTTTTTTGAAAAGGTTGTTAGAGCACAGTACTTGCTAAAGCCCCCTGAGTTTTAACAGCAAAAGTAGAAGCCAAAAGTTTCATTGTTATGGGAAAAACCTACATTGTTCAACAAGGAGGTATAGACAATGGCGTTATGCATACCTTTCTTGTTTTTCTGTAATATTTTCCTTGAACTGTTCACTTGTTATTATTTTAATTGAAGTCATTCTTTCTCAGAGCTGAGGTTGTTGTAAATGAACCAGAGCAGCTAAACTTGTCAAAACATTGAGGGATCTGGATATAATAATTAAAAAGTATATGGAAGACTACTGCATGAACAAATACCAAACAATGTCTTACAGAGATGCTACGATCAAAAAGCAGGCAAATAAACATCTGAGCTATCAAGAAAATTCTGTAACGGACGTTATGATACCAGGAGAAGAAAATGCTTTATGGACATAAATGATAATACTACATGGGAATTTATAGGGAAGACAAAAAATTGTTAATGTAAGCTGTAGAAAGTTGTAGGCAGAACACTTTGACTGAAGAGATGGCTATTCTAGGAGTTTAACATGGTAGGGATTTCATGACTGACCTGCACTTAATCTTTTCCCTGATGAATATGATGTGTCTCTTTCTCCAACCCTGAGCTTCTGACAATTAAGGAGCAAAATAAAGAGTGAGAATATTTGGCATGTAAGCTGGCCCTTCATGTAGGCCATGACATGAACAAGCTCGTGTCAGTATTCTGAACGGAATCCTATGTCAGCTCCCCAAGGTCTGTAGGGCATCAGCAAAAGGAATTAACTCTCAAATTTGTTTTACTTTTCATTTACTCTATACATTTCTTCCCAACTGATGACTCTGCTCCTTAAATCGACCCTCTTCTAATCTCCTTCTGCCTGATAACAGAAATAATCAACACATATCCCTACTTAACATTTTAAATACCCTTACATTAAAATAAAAATATATAGACTGGAAAGCTCAAGAAGACAATCCAACAGGACCATGGATCCCCGCGTCTCATCTTAGACAGACAAACCAGGTACAGATAATCCAAAGTGAGTCAGCAAACATGAATCTTGAATCTCAAAAAAGCAAACAGATTCATCATTTTGACCCTGAGTTTGTTTTCAGTTCTATTTTTCCATTCCCATCACAATTCCAGCGTTCAGAATCAGGGCAAAGATCCTGATCTTTTCACCTTCCTGCATTGCCTTAATCTTACTTATCTATGAGAGATTATTGAAAATTAATTCCCCCTTATTCAAGAGTCAAACATTTTTCATTGCTGCCATCTGGAAAGGACACTTTTGAAGTAGAAGCAGAGGCTAACAGGTCTGTTTTTAGTTAAGATTAGAATGTCAACCTCTGAACTCTCTCTAAAACACAGAACATATTCCTTGAGATTTTGATCCAACTTCCTCATAAAACCAACATTCATACTTTGAAAAACACATCCTATATCCTAACTTGGCATAACGACCCCCACATATACAGGGGATTGTAAATTTTTCAGGCAGCCAACAGCTGACCTTAAAATTTAAAAAATTTATGGACTACTTTAGATAAAATAAAGAAATAACGAATAATATATTGAACAACTTTGTGGATGTTAAGCCTGACACCAGGCCTAGAGGTCCAGCACTTGGGTGCGCTCCCCAATGTCATTCAATGCCACATCCCAAGGAAACTATGATCCTGAATTTTGTGTTACCAATCCCATGATTTTATTTCTTTTATTATATATCTCTTCCTAAATAAAGCATAAAATTGCTTTGCATGGTTTAACATTTTATGTAAATAGTCTCATACTGCATACAATCTATTGTAGATCTAGTTCCGATATTAGATTTCCACAATATATTTAATCATTCTATTGTTGGTGGACTTGAGTCGTTTCTAGATTTTTGCTGTTTCACACAGTGTTACATTTCTGTGCGTGCTTCCTGGGGCCATTTGTAAGAGTTTCTTTGGGGTATAAAGCCAGCAGTGGAATTGCTGTGCCATCCTTAACTTGGCTTACTAATATTGAGTTGTTTGCAAAGTTGTGCTAATTTGTATTCCTACCAACAGCATATACATATTCCAGTTGTTTCATATCTTTGCCAAAACTTTATTTTATTGGGATTTTTATTTTTTGGCTAATTTGGAAGGTGAGAAGTGTTTACTGGTTGTGATTTTAAATTGCATTTCCAAGATTAGTCATAAAGTTAGGTATTTTTCACATGTTTTTATTTTAGTTTGTTTATTGAGGTATAATTTACATATAGTAAAACCTACCCTTTTTTGGTTTCTTATGATTTTAACGATGATTTGGTTTTCCTCTTTTATGATGTGTATGGTCATAATTTTTGCCATTTTTCCCTATTGTGTTGCTGTCTTTCTTACAGTTTTACAGGACTTTTTAATAAGTCTGGAACTTTTTAATAGACTGTTATAAAGAGGGTCTCCTATATGTCCTTGTAGAAGTTTTTAGTAGTATCTCTCACTTTTAAATCTACTGCCTTTAGAATTGATGTACATGGTGTGAGGTATGGATCCACTTTAACTTCTTTACCATTATGAATAACCAATTGCCTAACAACATATGTGGAAAACACCATTCTGTGTCAACCAGTCTACAGTGTGATCGAGATCATACTAAAAATTTTCGTTTCCACGTGATTCTGTTTCCAAGCTCTTTATTGTTTTTCTTGATAAATTTGTTAATCTCTGCTCCAATACCACACTTATATAATTATTATTACTTCAAAATAATTCTTGATATGTGAAGAGGAAAGATTCTATCTTGTTCCTAAGGAGTGCCACCAAAAAGATTGTTGGGAATTGCATTGAATTTATATTTTCATTCATCTTTTAAAATGTTATTCAGCAAAATTTAGAAACTTCTCTAAGGAAATTATTCTGGTTATCTATTATTGATGTAATAGATCATCCCAAAACTTACTTACTTAAGAAAAACAAAAATCATCTTTTTACCTCTTATGGTTTCTGTGGTCAGGGTTTTGGGGAGGGAAGGGCTCATCTGAGCAGTTTCCACCCAAGATCTTTCCTGTGGCTGCAGTGAGATGGTGGCTGAAGCTGGAGTGGGGTGGGGACCATGGCAAGCGAGGATATGCATGCTGGGAGATAGAGATAGCTCTGCATCTTTCTTTTCATGTAGTCTCAGGGCCTTAGCAGGTGGTCTCCATTAGGGCTAGTTGGTGGAACACTGCAAAGCAAGGCGACTGAGCCCTGACAGCCAGCATTCTAAGAAACAGGAAGTGGAAGTGTCAATTTCTTTAAGACCTGTGTTTGGAAACTGGCACAGTGTTGATTCCACTAGATTCTATTGATCAATCAGTTACAGAATTCAGTTTCAATGAGAGAGGCATAAATCCCGCTGTATGATGGGAGAATTGGCTAAGAATTTGGGGATTATGTTTGAAAGCTGAACAACTTTTGCTAGACTAATTGTGAAGAAAGTTCTATTTTTTGTTTTTTGGGTTTTTTTGGTGACGAAGATTCCCTCTGAATTAACATCTGTTGCCCATCTTCCTCTTTTTTTTTGTTTTGTTTGAGGAAGATTAGCCCTGAGCTAACATCTGTGCCAGTCTTCCTCCATTTTGTATGTGGATCACTGCCACAGCCTGGCTTGACAAGTGGTGTAGGTCCATGCCAGGGATCTGAACCTGTGAACTCTGGCCACCAAAGTGGAGCACACTGGGCTTAACCACTATGCCATGGGGCTAGCCCCAAGAATGTTCTATTTTTTAATGTAATTGCATGTGGTGTCTTTCTTTTAAAGATTACATTTTCTAATGATTGGTTGCTGTTATATAGAAATAGGTATCAAATTTTATATCCAACAGCATTGGTAAGCTCTCTATGAATTCTCCTAATGTATCTCTTGATTATTTTGGATTTCAATGTACAAACTCGTATCATCTCTAAATAGTGAAAGTTTTATTTCTTTTTTTCCACAAAGGGCTTCTTTTATTTGCTGTTCTTGCCCAACTGCACTGCCTAGATCTCTAATACAGTGTTAATAGACTTGAGGAAAGCAAGAACTCTTGTCCCTAAGTTTGAAAGAATGTTTTCACCCTTCTGCAATGAAATGTGATGATTGTTATATGTTATTTGTAGATACTCTTTTTTAGGTTAAAGAATTCCTTCTATTTCTAGTTTGCTAAGATTTAAAAAATATCATGAATACATGTTGAATTATATCTAACATTTTTTTCTACATCTAATGAGATGTTCATATGCCTTTCCTCTAATCTGGTGAATTTCTAATGTTAAATCAGTGTTGCATTCCCAGGATATGACTGGTTTGGTCATGAGATATTAACTTTTTTATACAGTTCTGTGTTTGACTTGCTAATTTTTTGGGGACTTTTCTTTTCATCTGTAATTATATGCCACTTAAGACCATACTTTTTTCTCATATTGTCTTGATCTGGACTTGTTATCAAGGTTATGTTAGGTTTCTCAAATGAGATGGGGATTATGCTCTTTTTCTGTACTCTAGCATAGTCATTTATAGTATAGATTAGAATAATTTGGTCCTTGTCTGTTTAGTAGAACACATCTTTGATAAAAATTTGGGTCTGGTATTTCTCTACCTTCCTTTGTGGGGAAATATTTTGTTTTTGGTTATATTGATTTAACATTTATAAGACTCTTCAGGTTTTTCTTTCTTTTCTTGAAATGGTTTTGGGAGGAGATCTCATCAAGATGGCGGTGTAGGCAGACTCTGAATTCAGCTCCTCCCACGTACACAACCAGGTTACAACTATTTTTGGAAAAATCACCCTGAATAGAAAACTGAAAACTGGTTAAAAAGAACCCCCACAACAAGGGACAGTCCTGACTAAGGCGGAAGAGGCAGAAATTCCTTCTGGAGAGAAAAAAGCTACCTTCAGGAGCAGTGGAGTTTCTCAGCCAGCCAGGCAGAAGTCACCCTAAGGTATGTAGCCCTCCCTGGAGGAGTGAGGTCTGGAGCAGGGGCTGATACTGCTATAAGCAGTATTACGCTAAGTGAAATAAGTCAGAGGGAGAAAGTCAAACACCATATGATCTCACTCATAAGTAGAAGATAAAAACAGTGACAAACAAACACATAGCAACGGGGATTGGATTGGTGGTTACCAGAGCGGGGGGGTGACAGGGCAAAAGGGGTGATGAGGCTCACATGTGAGGAGATGGATTATAATTAGTTTTTGGGTGGTGAACATGAAGCGATCTACACAGAATTCAAAATATATTACGAGGTACATCTGAAAGCTATATAATGTTATAATCCAATATTACTACAAAAAAAATGAAACCGTTTTGGTAGGTTATTTTCTTTTATTCCCTCCTTCTCTCCCTTTCTTTCTACCTGATGCTAAAAAAAAACTGAACAAAAACAAAATTTCTTGATTCCTCTTAAATAATTATTAGTCTTTTTAAATCTTCAAATCACATCAAGCTTTCTTTTGAGTCACATTTTACTTCTAAAAAGAAAGTGATTTCAGGAAAACTCGTTTATTCATTATCGCTATTTGCTCCTTTTTAAACTTATTCCTCCCCTCTCCTCCCCACTCTCCATCCCTCCCTTCATTCCTCTCTTCTTCCTTTCCTCCTTCTCACAAACATTCATTGAGAACTATGTCCTAGGCATTGTTCTAGGATGGGGATACAGCACAAAAGTTCCTGTCATTATGGAGCTTACATTCTAGCAGCACCTGATTGACAATCACACACATACAAGTAGCTGCATATTACGGCAGATAGTAAATTCTATGGAATAAAAACAAAGCAAGATAAAGGGTATAGGTGTTTGATATGTGTATTAGTTTCTCATTGCTGCTGTAACAAATTACATAAATTTGTATCTTAAAACAACAGAAATTTGTTCTCTTACAGTTCTGGAGACTACAAGTGCAAAATCCAGGTGTCACGAGGGCCGCGCTCACACCAGAAACTTTAGGAGGAAAATGTCTTCCTTGCCTCTTCCAGGTTCTGGTGGCTGCTGTCATTCCTTGGCTTGAGTTCACATCACTCAAGTCTTTGTCTCCATCTTCATATAATCTTCTCCTTTGTGTGTGTTTAACTCTCTGTCTTATAAAGACACTTGTGATGGTGCTTAAGGCCTACCAGGATAATCTCCTCAAATCAAGATCATTAACTTAATCACACCTGCAAAGACCTTTTCCCTAATGAGGAAACATTCACAAATTCCAAAGATTAGGATGTGCCCATATCTTTGGAGGCCATTATCAGCCTACCACAGTATGCATATTTTATCCATTATGAGTACTGGCATTACTGATAAATGTGTTTTAAGAGACTAGAATGAAGAGAGGAATTGGGCCATGAAAATGTTTTAGGGAAGAAAAGCCTGGTGAGAAGAAACAGTCAATGCAAAGGCCCTGAGGTGAGGACTTTTTTGTCAGGGTTGTTAACAGAACCACACAAAGGCTGAGATGACTGAAGTAGAGGGAGTGTGAAGGAGAGTATTAGGTGATGAATAAAGATAGATAGCAGGAGAGCCAGCTCATACTTATCCTCACTGTCTGTTATAAGAACCTGGGCTGCTACTCTGAGTGAGTGAAAGACATTAGATGGTTCTGACTAGCAGAATGAGAAGGTACAACCATGGTTTAAAAAATCACTCTGGTTGTTTTTTTAGCAGTAGACTGAAGGGAGGCAATAGTGGAAGTGGTGCGGTAAGTCACGAGACTATTGTAATAATTCATGTGAGAGATAATGATGGCTTGGTCCATCTCTGCTAAGACTTCTAGTCAGAAGGTAAATGTCTCTTTTTCCTTATTACATCCCCACCAAACAGTATTATACAATGATTTGCCTTCTCCCCACTGAGCAAGTACTATGGCTAACTCAGCATTTTTTTTTTTTTTCAGGAAGATTAGCCCTGAGCTAACTGCTGCCAATCCTCCTCTTTTCGCTGAGGAAGACCAGCCCTGAGCTAACATCCGTGCCCATCTTCTTCTGCTTTATATGTGGGACGCCTACCATAGCATGGCTTGCCAAGTGGTGCCATGTCTGCACCCAGGATCCAAACTGGCAAACCACGGGTTGCTGAGAAGTGGAATGTGTGAACTTAACCACTATGCCACTGGGCCAGCCCCTAACTCAGCTTTTCAAACTTCCTTCAGTGTGAAATCTATTCATTCCACTTCAATCAAAGAGATATCCTAAAATGTAAATCTGTTTAGGTAACTCCCCTCCTTACAATCCTCTGTTTCCTCATCACACTAAAAATAAAACCCAAACTGCCAACCATGACCCATAAGGCTGAAAAATACATGGCCCCTGCCAAGCTCTTCAAAATCATCTCCACCAGTGACTCTCCCCCCAGCTCACTAGACTCCCATCAAACTGGTCCTCCTTTTATTCCTTAAACATTTCAGGTTGGTTCCTAGAGCAAAACAATTGCACCAACTACTCCTTCTGCTAGAATGTTCATCCATACATCACCACACTGCTGCCTTACTCTTGTCACTCAGATCTCAACTTAAATGTCATCTTCTTAGAGTTCTTTCTTGATCATCTTACATAACCTTCCAATTATCACATCATATCACCCAGTTTTATTTTCATCTTACTCTTTACCACCAGCTGATAATTTTTGGTTTAACTATTTTTCACTTATCTCTTTTCCCATCCTCAGCCACCAGAATGTAAACTCCTTGAATAAAGGGACTTTTGTATCTTGTTAAACACCAATTCCTCTCATCTAGAAAAATGTCTGGCATATATATATGCAATTTAATCTACAATTCAGAGATTTTTTTTTTCCTTTTTCTCCCCAAAGCCCCCTGGTACATAGTTGTATATTTTTAGTTGTGGGTCCTTCTAGTTGTTGCATGTGGACACTGTCTCAGTATGGCCTGATGAGCGGTGCCATGTCCGCACCCAGGATACAAACCAGTGAAACCCTGGGCCGCCGAAGCGGAGTGTGCAAACTTAACCACTTGGCCTCAGGGCCAGCTCCATAATCTGCAATTCAAAAGTGATTAAAGGTGAAAGAATAATTTTTTTTTTTGAGGAAGATTAGCCTTGAGCTAACTACTGCCAGTCCTCCTCTTTTTGGTGAGGAACACTGGCCCTGAGCTAACATCCGTGCCCATCGTCCTCTACTTTATATGTGGGACGCCTACCACAGCATGGCTTGCCAAGTGGTGCTGTGTCCGCACCCAGGATCTGAACCAGTGAACCCCCGGGCCGCCAAGAAGCGGAACATGTGAACTTAACCGCTGCACCACCGGGCCAGCCCCAAGAATAAATTCTTAGCGATAAAAGAATATTTTTATCAAATGCTTACTATGTGCCAGATATTTTGCTAACTACTTTACATAGCTTATCTTAATTATTCCTCAAGGTTCTCCTGGTTCTAGCCTCTGACTCCTGCTCGCTTCTTCAACCTCAACCCTTATAACTCTTCCCTCTTTTATGCTCCTCCCTCTCTCCTCAACCCACCCCCATTTGCCATTTTCAGCCCTACCAGGTCCATCTTAGTTCCTAAATCTGCTATGTTTTTTCTCATCTTAGTGCCTTTGGACCATCTGCTGGAAATGAATCCCTTTCCTTCTTTTCTGAACACACTTCTGCTTGTCCTTGGAATTTAAACTTAGACATCATTCCCTTCGCTCTATCAGCTGTTAAACACGTGCTGGTTTCAAGGAATGAGGAGACAATGGTATACAAGATAGGCGTGGTCCAGATGCTTCAAAGCTAATGGAGGACACTGAAAAGAAAAACCTCTCAAACAGACATGAAATTCCAAACTGCAGAATCTGGTCTCAAGGAAAGATAAGAGTGCCAGAGTCTGATGTGCACCAGGTAGTCCAGAAAAGCTGCTCAAAGGAAGTGATCTGTTCACCGGAAATCCTTCCCTGACCCCTCAAAAGCTAGTTGAGTGCCCTTCTTTATGTTCTTGTAATACACAGAGCTTAACACCATCACAGTCTTCTTGTGGTTTTTTAAAATTGTCTGTTTATTTGGATAACTAGAGACAAAGCCTTATTCATCACTCCTTTGTGGGAATTACCACAGGTTGTATCCCATAGTAGGTAGATACCCAGCAAACATTTGTTGAGAAAGGTATTAAACAAATGAAAGTTCATAACAATAAAGTTGATATTTCTAGAATGAGTGGTTGAGCACAATACTCCATACATGGGTTTGAGGATCATGTAGAGTGGGTTCATTCACATAAACTGGACCCTCTCACACTAATGCATCCTGAGAATGTACCAGCTGTTCTTAGCGACTGTGTCACACTATGGTGACAAGATCATAAACAGGAAAAAAATCATGTTACCGTCCTGCAATACTTATACTAGAATTTGTAGTAACTGATATATACTTATGAATAATCTTGTCTCTCAGTTTAAAGCATATTTTAGATTATAGGTCACTCTGAACTTCGCCTAAAATTTCTTAGATTTTCCTATTTCACATGTCAACTTTCGTATTATTAAAAAATATTTTTATGCTTAATTTGCTTCTTCATTTGGATAATGCTAATGGGCTGTTATTGACTAGTGTCTCCAGTTCAGTTCATCGCACACTGGGCAGTATTCATAATGCTCCTTATACGCCAGCTGAAATTGGTAGTGGTTTGAAGGCAGAGAGCCAAATTCATCAAAAGGATAATGGCTAAATATATTTTGTTTTGTTTTCTGAATTTTAATGACTGAATGGAAGACTTATTCATTATTTATCTATTTTTGAATTTTATCAAATAGTTCTAGTGGTAATTACCCTATCTCTGTATTTATAGAAAAGTGGCACATTACCAAGATAATAGCCTGATTCCATATTTATGAAGTATCTGTTAAAATTATAAATATAGATACATGGAACTATGTGATTAATGCCAAAGAAAGCCACTTATAGGTTAAAAATGGGGGGGGGAAACTACAAGTAGCTAGCACCTTTGGTGAAATTAGTATTCTGTCTTTGAGTTCCATGTGGAAAAAATCATTATTCTCCTTTAAAATGCAATTTATTTTAAAGGGAAATTTTCATTTATCTTTAATAATCAGCAATATAACAGTAAAAAAATGCAATAGGTATTTCATTGTACTCTACATTGCAGATTAAATTACATTAGACCTCATATTTTTTTCTTTTGGTATAAAAAACACTGAATTAAGCTGTGGGTATAGATGTCAGCGACTTCATATATCTACACTTTTAGTTATCTTGTTTCTGAAAACTCATATTGATATTTATCCCTTTAAAGAGAAACACGAAGAAAATCCTAGTTTTATAGAGAAGGAATTTGAAAATGAAAAAGAATTGAAGGCAGATCAACTTCTAAAGGACAACGGTTTAGAAATATGGAATATAGAATAACAAACTTCTAAGATATCTGAATTTTCTGTAGTAGAAATAAAATTATATAAAATTGTCACTTTAAATTTGTAAATATTTGTGAATTGGAAATTGAAAAATTGTCTATTTACATTTCTTGCCTTAAATTTGACAGATTTGGGTAACTCAAGGAGCTCTCAATTCTATTTTTCTTCTGAATACATATAGTGTGTATATTCGAGTGTACTGTGTATTGTGCTTTTCTTACTGATTAAAAGTAGACTGAGTTGGAAACAAATTGTTTTTTCTCCCCAAAATGAATGGAATTGCACTTGACTTAAACTTCTTTCTAGAGTTTGCCTTTGTGAATAAGACAGACTGGGCTTCCATCAAATTCAATGCCTCAGGTCCCTGACAATAATTTTCCCCATTCAGAGATCATTCTGTGAAGGCATGTTACCTGTTGCTCTCTAGAATCTAGAAGAGCAAGGACCACTGAATCCCTTCAATTTGACGTCTAAGTAAAGGATAGGAATACAACAAAAAGAATAAGTTGAGAAGAATGAACCTTCACTATTAAATAAGTTTTGAACAGTCTATTTATCTATATTCTTGTAGAACATATACCAGTATCTATAAACCCTCTCCATTAGAGTATTAGTAGAACTCTTAGTTCAGAGAGTCCTGGGCGGTGTTTGTTGGGATTCTGGTTTAGAATCTCTTCCTTCCTTTTCTTTGTTTATCCTCAAACTCTGCTCTGCTTCTGTGTCCCATAATATGCAGATCCTAAGCTGGTGATAACTCTGTGTCAGAGCTGACTTATTAGTTGCAGAGGTGATTGTAATAAAAGCTTTATTTTAAAATATCGTATTAAATATTGTTAAGCTCACAAACTTAAAAAAAGTTGCAAACATTGTGCAAAGATCATTTTTTTTTTGCCCTCAGAATCACGGAAGAGTAAGTTGTTGACCTAAGCCCCATTACCTTTGAATGCTTTAGTGTGTTTGTGTAATTCCTACCAATAAGGACATTTCCTTACATAACCACAATACAACCATCAAATTCACGAAATGAACACTGATGCATTGCTGCTATTTAATTCTCAGACCCCATTCAAGATTTGCCAGTTATCCCAATAATGTCCTTTACAGCAAAAGAATTCAACTAAGAATCTCGAGTTGCATTTATTTGTCATGTCTCTTTGGTTACCTTTTCTGCAACAGTTCCTCAGTATCTTTCATTCCCTTGATTCTTTTAAAGATGAAAGACCAGATATTTTCTAAAATATCTGTTAAACTGAGTTTATCTGACATTTCCTTGTGATTAGAAATAGATTATGCATCTTTGGTAAGAAATCACAAAAGCGATGCTGTATTTTATTGCATCCTATCTAATTGTGCATGATTTTGATGGGCCCACTATTGATGATGTTCATTTAAATCACTTGTTTAAGGTGGTGTCTGCCATGTTTCATAACTTTAAAGTTACTTTTTCTATTTTTACTTAATAAGTATTTTTTTGGCAAGGTAGTTGGAAGCTATGTAAATAGCTCATTCCTCATTAAACTTTAAATTTATTCATTTATAGCATTTCAAAATTCATTCATTTATAACTGGACTCATGCTTTCCAATTTTATTCAATGAGTTATAATTAGTTATAAGCATGATTTATTTTGACGTCAAATTGTCCCAAGTGTGATTAATAGCAGCCTGTTCAAGCTGCCTTCCATGTCCTTTTGACATGTCGCTGTCATTCTTTGAGCACTTCCTTGATTTCTGGCACAAAAAGATGTTCCAGACTTATCTTAAATTTCCTTTGCTACAGCCCTGGAACAAACCATTTCTCCAAGGATCCTTGGTCCACTTTGAGGAGAATGGTATTTAGAAGCCAAGATCTGGGAGATGTGTGTTCACTGATATTGAGATGTGCTCCTCCCTGGTCCTCTCAGCAGACAAAGCTAGAGAATATATGTGTGCATATGTATTTGTGGGTATACACACACACATCTATCCATCCATCTACCCATCTATATCTCAATCTATCCATCCATCCCATGTATTCACAGATACTTCCAATTCTAATCCCAAACCACAGGGTTTATTCTATTACTTTACTTTCAATATTTGTAACACCCTTTTCCAACGATGAAAAACCTGATTCCATTATCATTCACATATTTACTTTTTTGGTCAGTTCCCTGTACGTAATCAATTTCCTCTATCTGCTTCCAGGCTCTCCTTTGCATGCATAGTCTCCTCACCTACGTCAAGCCAGGGTGTGAGGATACCCTCCTTACCCTGCTTGGTCTCTGAAACACCATTCCAAGCCACCCCCGGGTGTAGATATGTTCTTCATCTTGCTTGGTGTCCAACACACTACGTTAGGCCACTCCATACTGCAAGGAAGCCTTCTTCTCCTCATTTGGGCTCCAACATCCCGCTCTGGGCTACTATGGCTCCTATAACTCTATTGCCCTAGGATGTTCGGACACACCTAATGGCTTTCAGGTTGTTCAGGAAGGGAAGGAAACAGGAAGAGATATAATAAAAAACTTTAAAGTGCAGACACCTTCTGCCTTGTACTATACAAACTTCTTCAACATTATTCCAAATTTAAATCAGTCTTATTTGAACCTGAACAAAGCAGTGTGCACGCAGGTAATTGAGGAGAAAGGCATTTTCTCCCACGTGAACATGGTCACAAAATGGCTTTTGTAAAATATTTGACCATCTAATTCTTGCACATTCCCTCCAAGAATGAAGTAGAAGTCATGTTGTTAAACCTTTTCTGCCTTATGCGAGAAAGGCACAGTTATGGCTTAGGGCTGCCTAGAAAGTTGCCCGCAATTATTCAAAAGTACTATCTTTTAGACTGTTTCTTATCTTTGCCTGTAGAAGAGCACCCTAGTTCAGCAGGTAAGCTGAAAAAAAAAGTGTCTGTGCTTTCACTGGAATTTTACTAGAGTTACTTATCCGAGTAGAGGATAGTATCGAGGAGAGTCAGTTCTGTCCCACAGACACTTGTATCCACTATTTGTCTCTACTTCTTCTGGCTGTGTGACCTTCGATGGCTCAATCTTTCCATGACTCAGTTTACTTATCCATAAAATGAGATGATCATCATATCCACTTCACAGGATTAAATGAAGTAATGGATGCAAACTATTTAATGACTTAAGAGTAAAGAACCCATAATATTATTTATTATGACATTAATCTTGTGATTGTCACAATTCAGGTATTGGTTAATCAGTTTTTACCCCCTAACTAAGCAAGAACAAAAATATTCAAATGGTTTCTCTTTATTTGAACAAGCCTCAATGTATCATAAAGAATAACTTCTCACGCTCATTCTATCTATCACTGAAATAGAACTGCTCAGAGGGTTTCAAGGGGGGTGGTTATTTGATGTGCATTACACATAAAAGTTTAGAAAGAGTAATAAAGAACACTGCTCACACTTAGAATAGAAATTCAAAAAAGCATTTAGACATGTTCTATATCAAAGACTCACATTGGCTTATGCCCAAGAGATTTCAACTAGATTTACCCAAACAGACATCCAAGGAGAATACCATCAGCTCGCTTTAGCCCACATCAGGCTGTGCTGCTTGAGTGTTTCTAGTAATAGAGTCCATTTAAGGCCGGACAGATATTCAGCCCTTGGGTAAAGCAAGTGACTCAAGGAACTTAATTCACATGTGGACACATCAGTGTAGCATATTTCATTTTACATAGGCTGAAAGCAACTTAAAAATTGCTAAAGTTCTCACTACTTTCTTTTACAACATACCCACTCAGTGGGCAAGCTGTAATAGTTATATCCTAGAGAAAGTTTAAAAAAAATTTTTACATAAAGTATGGAACAATTCATTACAGGAAAAGAAATCCACTTTTAACACAAAGTCCATCCTATGCCCATATGGTTTTCCTTTTCTTTGAGTTTGAGAATTCCACCCACTAGTAATCTTTGGAAAAAGGAAAGTGTATATATCGTTTGCCACTTACTTTTTCTGATGCATGTAAAAGTTACAGGGTAAATTTAGATAACTATTTTGCCCACCTTGCAGTCTGTGAGCAAATCTGATCGTGAGTGATTCCATTTGAAGCCAGCATGTTCCTTGAGAAGACAAGGAATTGTCTTGGCTTCCAGAGATTCTGGACAGTGCTTCAATGCCAAGAACAAAATTGGGGAAATAATATAGATTGCAATTCCTCTGATGATCTCTCTCTTCTCAAGTTCCTGACCATGGTTGACGAGGATAATATATTGGAGAAATTTTAAATAAATACCAGTAACATCAGTATTATTATTTAGAAACATTTAATAATTAAAAATCAAAAATAGTCTCTAAGATGATAGAAACAAGTAAGAAAAACAGAAATTATACTGAACAAAATAAATGAGAAGTGTGCAGCAATAATTGCATTTGTTAATCATATTTTGAGAAATAATACATCAGTAACGCATAAGCAGAGGTAATAGAGCATACTTTCCCAGTCTGACTGGGATGGAGGGATTTTCCAGGACGTGGGATTTTCAGTGATAAAACTGGAAGGTGCTAATATGCTAGGCAATCCAGATTGGTAAGAGAGAGAACATGAAGAACTTGGCTTAGTGTGGGGGATGGGTGGCTAAGGTACTGTCACATCCTCCTTTTCACCAACCATGCAACCTATAAAATATAACCTATTGGGCATTTCAGGGCCTCTAATACAGACTTGTTTGCCAAAATGAATAGGCAGAAAGTATAATTAACGGAAGATCTACAACAGACATTGCATTAACTACAAGTACTGTAGTTTCTTAATATACAACTAGGAGTATTAGTTAATTACCTTAAATTACCTAAGGGAATTACTCCATTTTAGAATCCCAAAAGCGTAGAGGCACCATCTTCAGCCCTCTCCTAAGTTGTCTCTGCAATGGCTGTTTTGTCTTGGAGACATTTTGTTCCATCAGGCAGTCTCTGTGATTTCTAATGACCAGTGGGGTCCATACCTTCTTTTGGAAAATATATCCTCATTTCCTGTCATCTTTTGACACCTCTGATTTTCATAGGGAAAATCTCAGAAATTTGCTTTTTCTTCATTCATTTGTTCATTCATTCATCCTTTAAACAAATATTTATTAAGCATCTACTGTGTACAAGGTGCTAAGGATATAACCATGAATTGTCTAACCTAGTCTCCACCCTCATTGAGTTTGTAGTCTAATTAAGGATAAAAATAATAAGTGGGTTTAACCTAAATGACCCCAGATAGCATCAGCCTGTGAGTACAAATGATCCGAATTCCCATTGCCCCTGCAGACCCACTCTCCATCCTTGTCCATCCTGCTCTTTACCCAGGAGGCTGACCTGTGTAGAATAAGTCAACAGTTTCATGCCTTCTGCCATCTGCTTCTCCTACACCCACACCTTTGTAAACACTAAATCTGTAAATAAGCCTTCCATGCACTCTCTTATTTGAGTGTGCCGTTTTCTGTTGGGACATAAAGTAACTCTTTTATCTACTTCTGGGCTCGTAAGGACCATCTCTCATGGCTTCAAGAACATATTCACGCTCCTTGTGCTACTGTTCTCCTATCAGGCTCCCTTTGGCATCTCTAGTGTCCACCAGATATTTGAAGCATCTGCTTTCTCCCACTGATGTTCCAACACTTCTGTAACCATTGCTCCATTCAGGGCATTCAAGAGCTGCAAAACCTTCTAGTGCCAAACCAGCACTGTGTGACCCTCAGTCAGGGTCAACTTATCCAGTAGGCACAGTGCCCAGGGCCCTCAATACTTTCAGGACCCCATGAAAATTATTTAATTTAAAGTCAGAAGAAAAAGAGAACATTTAGGCTGAGGAAAATGCTTTATTATATAATATTAATATATCTGACTTTATGCCAACCCTTTCAAACATATGTCTGAATGTGCGTGTGTGTGTGTGTGTGTGTGTATAGGAAGGGTCCTGTGGAGACAAAAGCGCCTAGAGCCACAAAAGTCAGAATGTCATCCTGCCTTCAGTCTCATTCATGAATCCTGTAGGGAACTAGATGCTATAATAGCCCTTCCTCTTAACATCCTGCCCTTATTCAAGCATTTATGCATTCTTCTTTTCTCGTTCTTCAGCAGAAAATCACTCACACTCAACTCATACATGAAGATGTCTTATAGGGCTACCAATGCTGTTACTTCATCTGATTTACCAAGTCAAATCCAAATGACATGAGGCTCAAGCAAAGACCACCTCCGTTACCTAGCAACAGCTGCATGGTTGAAGGAGGTGATAGGTGTTCTGACCTCACCTAACCCAAAGTCTGGCCAATGGGGAAAGGCTGGCAGAGGTGGCTTCTAAGTTGAGGTCTGTGAAATGCATAGGAAATGGGTCAAGGATGAGAACCCAGGGAGAAGGGAGGGTGTGTTTAAAGGCCGCACAATGAGCGAGAGCGGGGTGAGTCGAGATTTGTGGTAGGAGGGAGTGGCTTCAACAGATAAGGCCAACTCATAACAGGCCTCAGAATTTGTTTGGACTTTAACCCGAATGCAAATTGAGGAACCAACTGGTTTTGTATTTTAGAAAGGTAACTCTGGTTGTGTTATAGGGAACTAGAGAACCAATAAGAATGGGAGCAAGAGTGGCCTTGGGAAGAGCTGGTTTCAGGTTGCTGCAAGCAAAGGTAAGTCGTTGTCTGAACTCAGTAGTGAACTCAGCAGAAGAGTCACCTGATACTTAGTAGAGGAAGTCAGTGGAAATCGTTAATAGATTAAAAGAAAAATCTAGGGAGAGGGGAGTTTTAGTTCCTCTCAGACTTACTGGGAGGTCTTAGAGACTCTGGAACAGAAACAGTTTCAGGGGTTGGTGAAGCAAGAGTATGTTCCAGGATTACTTCAGTTCATCCAGACACTGGTTTTAGACCCTGGAGCATGGTCTCCCTCATTTGATAGGTATTTTTGAGTAACTACATGCCAGGCATTTAGGATGTAATAAAGAAGTAAGGTAGACAAGGTTCCTGTTCTTTGGAGCTCAGAGTAGAGGGGGAGAAAGAAACCTTAATCAAATGTAAAATATCCACTGTTGTAAGGGTGGCACAAGATGGGTCCGTGGCTCTATGAGAAGGCGCTACAGGCGGACTTGCCATAATTAAGGAGGTGAGGGAAGATTCGTTTAGTAAAGTGATGATTGAGCTGACCTATGAAGAACGTATATGTGTTAGCAGGGCAGAGAGCAGCGAAATCTTTTCAGACCGATAGAGCACCGCGTATAAAGGTTTGGTGGAAGGATAGAGCATGATGCTCTCACGAACTGGACAGCCAGCATGGCAGGCTCACAGAGGACAGGGGAAGCATACCACAGGATTAAGCTAGAGAAGTATACAGAAGCAAGTGCAGACAGGAGCGAGACCAGTTAGGGCTTCCAAAGTCACAGTAAGGAGTTTGGTTCAAGTGTGCCTTAAATGCAAGCAGTGGTGGGGATATGTCAATTTGTGTTTTTAAAGCTCTCTCTGACTGCTGGATTAAGGATGAAATTGAAGGCTTAAGAATTGACAGGGGATATCCATCAGTAGGCTATTGCACAGGTCCAGGCAAGAGATGACAACAGCTTGAACTGTGTGGTGGTGGTGGAGGTGGAGGAATGTTGACATTTTTGAGAGAGGTTGAGGAAGTAAAATAAGCAGGATTTGGTGATGGATTGGTTCTGGGCGGTGATGGAGAGGAAAGTGTCAGGGCTGTTATCCTGGATTGACGGTAGTGCCAGGCATTGAGATAACGAACACTGGGAGGGGCCAGATGGACATAGGTGGTGATGGGAGGGTGGGAAACTGGGATGAGTAGTTTCCATTTTAGGCAGTGAGTTTGAAGTGACTTTTAGGATCAAAGGGAAGGTGTCTAGTGTGCTGCTTGTTCTGCAGTATTTATACAGTACTTACTGCCTGTTCCTTAATCAGAGCATCACTCCTTTGAGGACATATTCCATGATTTTCTCAGTCATAAGGGAGTGATCTCATAATTTTTCAAACAGTTGAAACTGTAGCTCTGGGTGAGAAATAGAATCAGCTTGTCCTGGGCGGAAACTGTCAATCATTCCACTCTTTAAGAAAGAGTGGCAAACTCCTCCTTCTCTGGGCTTTCCAGCCTAGCATTGGCTCAGTTAATCTCTCACCCAGGATCCCTGAGTAACAAAGCCTCCTGTTATCCCAAAGGTGATGTGTGCTCTGTTCCTGGAATTCACTTTCAACATTCAGTATCTCTTCACTGGCTTCCCAGTGCACTTCCAATAAAATCCAAACTTTGTAACTTGGCTTTGCCTGTCCCTCAGGGCTCCCAACATTTTACCTCCTTGTTCTCTCTGTTTTCGATGTACTGACCCATATCCAATTCCTTTCACAAGCTTGTTCTCACTCTGAGACCTTCACACAAGATTTTCCTCACATTTTCTTGGCTACCTTCTACCCATCCTCCAGATCCCAACTGAAATGCCACACTCTCCAATTTCTTCCCTGCCCCTCCCACCATCTAATTAGCTCTTCTATCGATTCCTTATCTCTTTCTTGTACCTTGTTCTTTACTTTCAAAGCATGTATCATGACAAATATACAAACCTACATTCATTTGTGACTTTGTTTAGTGTCTGTCTTCCCAACTAGATGGTAACCTGTGATAGCAGGGGCCATGTTTAAAATGTTTTTCAAATACTAAACCAGCAGTACAACCATGTTTATTGACTAAATGAATGAATGAATAATTAAAGTTCTTTCTCTGTGCCGGGCACTAATCTAGCCAGAAAGATATATGAGATCTAACCTCCATGCTTGGTGTCCAGTCAGGAGAGATAAACTTAGTTTCAATGCTGTGTGGCATGTGCTCTACTAGATACCAGAACACTACTACTAGTAGATGGTATTGAAGTAAAGAGTAGCTATACACCAACTTTCCCTGTGAATATTGGGAAAGTCTCCATAGGAAGGTAACACTGAATCTGAGTCTTTAAAGATGAGAAAGAGTTCACTGGAAGGAGAAGAAGAGGGAGGCATATAGGCAGAGATTACAGTCTGTGCAAATGTCAAGAGGTATGAAAGAACATGATGCTCTTTGGGCAACAGAGAAACGGATGGCATCTCCGAACATGAGACAGAAGGGAAGGGTTAGAAAGAGGATTGATAATGGATATTGGAATAGACTGGAAAGCCCATGATGGTTTGTTTAGACTTCATCCAATAGAGAAGAGCAAAACACTGGAGAGAATAATTTGGTCAAGCTTAGGTCTTAGTAAGATTACTCTGGCAGCAGACCTGTGTGTGTGTGTGGGTGGGTGGGTGGGTGGTGATGCCCAGAGTTAAGGAAGTGGGATAGGAATCAGTAGTCCACATAGGAGATGACACCACAGACACGGAGGCAGTGGCAGTGGAGAAAGACAGCTAAGGATGGATTTTGAAGGCTCTTTAGAAGGAAGAACCATTAGAGCTTGGACTTAATCCTCTCTGAAGCCATTTTCAGCCCTAAAATTCTATGGCCAATGTATTGACTCCTATTTGGCCCTCAGAATTTGGGCGAAATATATTCCTAAAGTGTTTCTGTTTTTCCAAAAATAAACTCAAGAAACGTGTATCTCTTAGCTTAAAACTCAACTGATCTATGCATTATAGAAAAGTAATATTGATATAGTTTCCTTGGGATGGGGCCAGAGATGTCATGAGAAAAGTGCTCTGACTGGGCCACTTGGGACAGGGTAGCAGAGTGAACAATTTCTGCTGCACCTCAGACTGGATCATCCTAATAAACCTTTTATGCTCTCCTTTCCTGGCATGGCCTTAGATGAATACACTGCAAGGGAAAAAAATGCTCCACACCTAGTTTGGGGAGGTGGGAGTAGTTGATATTTCCATATCCCTCTTTGTTCATTGTTCCTAATGTATATTTTCAACATATTAATTTATAGGAGTTTAACAGCAATCAATAGATGAAGTTTGATATTGTAGACTTATGAATTGCCAGGAAGTTAGGATGGAGTAGGAGGTAATACAAACCAAATGGTAGTTTATATTAAGCCTGGATGAAGTTGGGAACCACAGAAAGAGGGCAGATCTGAAGAATGTTTATTAATCAAATTAACCAACCTTTGAGGGAAATGAGCACACACGAATTTGTGAAGACTGTTAAGGTCAATGTTTGTTAGGTTTGTGTAAGACCTAATTGTCTAACCTTTCCTAATTGTCTTTAATGTATCTCATCAGGAAAAACCAAAGATGGAAGAAATTCCTTCCCAGTCGCAAGGGACGGTCCCTCCAGGGTACTGTCAAACAGCAGCCAGAAGACAAGAAGGGAGAGTGTGACCAGCCAAACTCTAACTATTCAGTGGCTTCAAAGAAAATTTCCACATCCTTGCCAACGTGGTATTTTTCTTTTCGCAGTGGAAATTAATGGAAAAAATATCCAAAGCCATAGCAAGTAACTTGAAAAAGTTGGGGGAAGGGGGTTATTCACAAGCTTTAAATAGTAATTTGTTGATTTATTTCACTCTCAGGAGAAGAAACATTTCCACGAATAGTTTCCTTTATTTCCAGAGAAGCCTTTATATATACTTCAAGTGTTTCAAGGCCCTTATCTGGTACCCCCCAACACAAACATTGTATTAAAAATAGTTTCAAAACTATTTAGTTAGTAAAAGTTTGTAGCACATGATCCTCTCCTAACATTTCTCATTTCTCTGCAGAGGTTTTAACTAAAATAGATACAAAGTAACAGATTAATTCTGTTACTGAGAGTCTGACCTTAGAATCACGGCCTTTTGAATATTTTAACCTGAGCCATATGTCCAGTTCCTTCAGCTAATTAATTATTAGCTACTCATTGCTAGTGGTTTCTGCACTTGATTCCAGTGCCAGCTCCCCTGGGCTGAGTCATTTAACACGAACATCTTAGTCTTCCTCACCCATAAAACAGAATTTATATTACAGCCCTCCAAATAATTTATGTTGTAAGAGTTAACTAAAAATAAAAATGTGTTTTTCAGTGTATGTGTGTGTGTGTGAGATGTTGGGCTGCAAATTATTTATAAGATGGCCCACTTGTCCTTTCCCTGAAGCCATCCTCCCAGAGCTATACTGTTACTGAAAAATCTACAAATTTCTAAATTATCTATCAGGCAAACAATTCAAAAGGTATATATTGTATTTTTAAAAAACATCTTTGTCTTTGTAATCATTAAGTCTAAGTTCAGATCTTTTCATACTTTTGGGAGCCGGAGGCCATTGTTCTAGGATAGCATCATGACTAAGAACATGGGTTCCTGAACTTATTAGTTGTGTAATATTGGGCAGCTTATGACCTCTCTGTGTCTTATTTTCCTCATCTGAAGAGTGAGGGTAATACAGTAGCTCCCCCTTAACAGCAGGTGATCCATTCCAAGACTCCCAGTGTATGCCTGAAACTGTGGATAGCACCAAATCCTATATATACTATGTTTTTTCTTATACATACATACAATAAAGTGTAATTTATAAGTTAGGCACAGTAAGAGATAACCAGCAATAGCTAATAATAAAACAATTACAACAATATACTGTAACAAACTCAACTGTAGATCTTAGCAAACTCAGCATAAGATTTTTTTTCTTTCCTTATTAAATTGAGAACTGTCACCTTTTCATTTGAAGAAAGTACTTTAGGGCTTCTCTTTGGCACATCAAAATTGCCAGCATCACTTCTCTTGTGCTTTGGGGCCGTTATTAAGTAAAGCAAGGGTTACTTGAACAGAAGCACTGCAATACCGTGGCAACTGATCTGATAACTGAGACAACTACTAAGTGACCAATGGGTGGGTAGTGTATACAGCATGGATACACTGGACACAAGGATGACTCATGTCCTGGCCAGGATGGGGCAGGATGGAGAAGGATGGTGTGAGACTTCATCACGCTACTCAGAATGGCGTGCAACTTAAAACTTAAGAACTGTTTATTTCTGGAATTTTCCATTTAATATTTTCTAACTGTGGTCGACCACAGGTAACTAAAACTGTGGAAAGTGAAACTGTGGATAAAGGGGAACTACTGTGGTGGCAGTTTTCTCACAGTATTGTTATGACTTACTGATTGGTGGTTGTTGTCAACAAGAAGAGTCAAGAATGATTTCCGGATTTCTGGCAAAGATAACTGGGAGTGTAGAGTGCCATCAATTGAAAGATGGACTACAGGAATAAAAGAAGGTATGAAAGGAGGGTCATGATTAAGATATACTCAGCCTGAGCTACCTGCCAATCCTATTCGATATACAGAAAGTTCAGTGTAGATTTGTAAATAGGCCTAAGACTGTATGGGTTTTGGAGCCCATTTTCCTGAAACATGATACTGTATTGAATGGCTCAGGGAACTTTGGACTATTAAACGTAGACTTTAAGCTGGAACAATTTTTTAATTTGGTGGTTGAGGAAACAATTCTTTAGGTCACACTAAAGTAACCTGTGACATTGGTGGCCCCCAATGAACCACACCTCCTGATAGTCACAGATTTGTGCACTACCCTCTCCTTGAATCTATGATTCGTGCAAAGAATAGGAGTCAGCAAAAGTAACACTGTACTACTCTCAAGTCTAAACCTTAAGATGACTTGGCAGCTTCTGCTTTTGTGCTCTTGGAATCCCTAAGCCCCACTGAGATGTCTGGCTATTCTGTAGGAGAGATCACATGAATAGGCCCCATGGAGAGTAGATGTGCTGAGACATCACGGAGAGAAAGTCCAAGTGACTCAAAGTCCCAACCCCAGGTGACCTCCCAGATGAATGCAGTACTCTCAAGACTGGGCTTAGCTAAGTCTAGTCAACCCACAGAATCATAAAAGATATAGTTTTGTTAAGCCACTAAGTGTTAGAGTGTTTTGTTACATAGCAATGGCTAATCAAAACAATAGCAAAACCAGTACAAGAATCTGGGTCTTTTGAGCTCTAGAACTAAGGTCTTCTAGGACAGGGAATTCATAGTTAGATCTTACTCTTAACTTTCATAAAAGCTTAAGAAAGAATGCAGAGTGAATAACTACTTCTCTGTCTCCAGTCTTCTCAACTATAGAATTTGCATAAAAATTAACTTATTGACTAAAATATATTGTATGTCCCGAGATTAATGACAGCTGTTATTTTACCATGAGATAGCTCTATCTATCCGTCTCTTCATTCACCCGTCATCCATTCATCATCCACCCATCCATCCATCCATCCATCCATTCATTTATCCATCACCCATCTATTATCCATCCATCTATATCATGCTACCAAAGAACTAGACTGCAATTCTATATCAAGCATATGTTTTACTCTGTGGCTTTCTGGGCCACTGGGAAGTACAGGAAAGGTGGGATGAAAAAGTCAATGTTTTGTTTTTCATATCACCTCAATTTTAAGTCTTTCTAATTCTCATACAGGGAATATCAATGGCAGCAGTTTGACTGTTGAAAGTCTAAAACTTTATGGAATTTTAACTGTTCACAAAATATAATTGCTTGAGAAAAATCACCAGAACTTCAAGACAATAGTCACAATCATCTCAAAATAAACTACTTTCTAAGCAAAGTTTAGACAATGACAACGTGTCATCTCTCAAGGAGGCAACATTTATCTGGCATACATCTTTAAGGTAAATCATCTTCTTTTTATTTTTATTTTATTTTTTTGTGGTCCTATATGTTTTTGTGTTCAATATTAGATATCACTGTAGAACAGAAGGATTCTTATTCATTTCTATATTAGAATTATATTTGTTTGGAAACTGCTCAGAAGTCTGTCTCATGGCATCTGACAGCTTGACAAGGCTTGTTGCCATGGAAAACGTTTGTGATGTTATATAAATATATTCCTAGGTCATGAGTTGCCATGTATTTTTTGGACATTGACGCTAAGAAGGAAATGACTAAACATCTTTTTTAGAGAGGAAGAATAACATAGTAAACAAACAATAATAACAAATAATAAATATATGTGTGTCCAGTAAACTGGTGTTCTGTTTTCTTAAGAATTAGACTTATGTTCTCACAGCCATTTTAGCTCTAAAAGTTCATTTATTGCAAAGGCTTTTTCTCCCTTAAAATATTCTTATTACCAGTCATTTTGCAATATTAATGGTTCCACTATTAATAGACTGAGAGACAAGGGGGCTATTATTCTTGTTCTCTATCTGTTATTTCATTAAGTAAGACTGCCAACCTCTGACTGCTAGCGGCTCTATAATGGACCGTGTGCTCAAGCCACGGGTATATCCTGAGTAAAAGTTGTCCTCACATGTTGTTTTTGGTGCGTATTATGACTAGACAGGAAAAAAGTGCAGCAACAAGATGCAAGGGGGAAACGCTCAATTCAGGTTAGAATCTAAAATAGTCGTTTTCTTTGGAATTGATGGGAGGTGAAGAAGTGTTGGGGAAATGATGTGGAAAGTCATGGGTGAATGTCTCTGTAATTTGTCCCCTTCTTATGACTGATGCCCTTTGTGAGAGCTCCAGTGGTACCTACAACCTGACATACACAAGCCTGTTACCTATCCTTGCTTTCTCTAACACACTATCATTTATTCAACCAGTAATGAGACCTGCCAGATGCCTATGCTTGGGCAAACACTATCTTAGGACTCAGTGTTAGCTGCCTGTGGGGATGCTGGCTTCCCTATTGCCACTGTGGCCTCTGCTGCTGTTCAACCCTTGAGTCGATAATGGATGTTACAAATACCAATTCCTTTATGCAACAACAGAGAGGGTGTGACCCTCTGATCTGAAAGCACGCCATCTTTCTCTAAGTGAATGCAAACATGACTTTCTACCAGAGTCTGGACCCCTTGATGGATTGTAATCTGTTGTGAGATATGCCACAAATGTTTTTCTAAATGTAAATCCACACATTTGAAATTATTTACTTTTTTTTTTTTTTTAAAGATTTTATTTTTTCCTTTTTCTCCCCAAAGCCCCCGGTACATAGTTGTGTATTCTTCGTTGTGGGTTCTAGTTGTGGCATGTGGGACGCTGCCTCAGCGTGGTCCGATGAGCAGTGCCATGTCCGCGCCCAGGACTCGAACCAACGAAACACTGGGCCGCCTGCAGCGGAGCGCGCGAACTTAACCACTCGGCCACGGGGCCAGCCCCTGAAATTATTTACTTTTTAAAGTGAATTTACAAGAATTCAATTTCTTCTCTAATAATGCCACTCCTATTTGCTTGAATTATGCTGTGCTTTCTTGAGTGGAAAGAAAAGAATGGAATTCAGCTATCTATTACCATTGAGTGTTGGGTCTCATACCTAGATTGTGGCACACAAAGCAACAGCATCTCATGTGTATAAAAAGAAAAATAAACAAAGGTTGAGGGCAGATGGGTAGAGAAAATATAATCAGACATTGATTTGATTTTTACCAGCACAGATCACTTTTACGACTGTCATCTCCCATGATTGTCCCCTGAACTCTGTGTAGGTAAGTGATATCTTAACCGTTTCACAGATGAGGAAATGGAGGTTTAGAGAGATTTAGGGATTTGCTCAAGTCGCACATCATGTAAGTGACAGAAATGTGCTTCTCACTAAATAGTATGACCTTGCTAACAGCGTGAATAGGAATTAATGTGTGGAGAATTTGCTTTGGCATGCTTTCTCCATACTCAGCTGAGGACACATTTTCATTAAGAAGTCCTCAGTCCGGGCTGGAGCCGGGAGAGGAATGACTGGGTGGAGATCGACTCCTCCCTGGCTTCTCCGGCTTCCTTCACCTACTGCAGAGGTTGCTCTGTTTGGGTGAGCCGCCCTGTTGTTTTTCTCCCTACATGCTTGGAGCTTTCTTTGCACTGGAAACTGAAGGGACAGAAATAGGAGGAATCTGATGTGTTCCAAACTAAGAAAAGCAACCCATTTTCTTTCTCAACACTGCATGTCTGACTAATTTTGGCTCTAATTTATCCAGGTAATTCTGTCTGCGGGAAGATGAAGCAAAAGTAACATTTTCTTGAATTATCTCCATTCTCTAATTTATTTCACAGATACATAGGCAACTCAGGAGGAGATCGAAAAATAGGTCCACGTATACAAGTAAATTTGAGAAAAAGTTTTCCCTTTTTCTGTTTTATTTTACATTAGTGTTCTTAATTTTTAGTTAAAATTTTTTAACTTTGTAAATTTAAAAATGCATCTTAATTTTTTAAAAATGAAGCTGTGGTGTGCTTTTAGATAGCCTCAAGTATCCCCACAGTCTTTGTGCATAAGAATGTTGTAAAATTATAATAAAATCTGAACTTACCACATGATAAAGTATATTGAGATATTCTACTTCATATGATACCATTCTTATAACATTCAATTTCTTTTACTTTAAAAATACATGCAAATAGGCTGGCCTGGTTGCATAGTGGTTAAGTTCACATGCTCTGTGCTGGTGGCCCAGGGTTCACTGATTCGGATCCAGGGCATGGACCTACACACCACTCATCAAGCCATGCTGTGGCAGGCATCCCACCTATAAAATAGAGGAAAATGGGCAAGATGTTAGCTCAGGGCCAATCTTCCTCAAAAAAAAAGAAAAAGAAAAAATACATACAAACAAAACATGTCCATTGAGTAAGCATATTGTATTCCAAGCATTTTCAAATAAGTAATTCTGTTTATTCCAGAGTGCAATAAGACTACTTATAAATAACTTAGTTTTTCTTCTCTCAGACATATGGTAGGATTACACTTCCCCATTCCTTTGAAGTTAGATGTAGCTGCATGACTTGCTTTAACTAATGAAATCTGAGCAGAAGTGACATCATATATCACTTCCAGGCAGAAACATTTAATTGCTGGAGCCACTTTCCTTCTCTCGCAGCAATTATGAAAGCGTGGAAATATGGCCTTCATAAGCCTGAGTCCTTGAGTGACTACCACAAAGAATCACTATGTTTTGGTGATTGTTTGTTACTGTAGCATAGTCTAGCCTGACTGATAAAGCATTTTACAGATGAGGAAACAAAGACTAAAGAGAAATCAAATGACTCACTCAAATTAACCTAACAAAGTTGCAAACCAACTTTTCTGGTTCTTCTAGTCTGGATTTGCAACCTCAATCCACACTTCAATAATGTGTTCTCCAAGAACAACAAATTAAGCAACACCTGATTTAATGCACATGTATTATATATATTCATGTACAAAATAACTGGTTCTTTGGATTGAACTGGAAAATTAGATTAGTTAAAGAAGTAGTGGTGTTGGATGCTAAAATGAACAAAGACTAAATCTATTAACACAAGTCATTTTACAGATAAAGAAAACTGCTCTTTCGTGGATTTCTAAATATCCAGAACAGTGAGGTCACTGGGTTACTTAAATCTTCTAGCTTTTTTACTCAGACAATCAGTAGGTGACCCCAAATAGATACTTCTACCTAAATACTTATTATGAGAGGTTGAGAAGGGAAATATCAGCTAAGAAGACAGTTCCTAGAATACTCTGTGACTAGATGAAACTTCTAACATAGTTGTAAGAAGCTTAGAAAATTCACTTGCCATTTACGTTAATACCCGTGGATCCTGTCATCTGGACACGCTGATCTACGTTCAACTGAAAATGTACTTTGCAAACAGACTTTTTGTTGAAATATATTTTTGCGAGATTTCATGACTTGGCAGCCCATTTTTTTCTTCTCTACTAAAGAGATTTTTAATATCTTGCCCACTTCAAAGTCACACAAATTTCACACTCAGTTTTCACTTTGTGCTCGCTCTTACTGGTGATATTTTAATATCCCTTGTTTAACTACTTTTTATGTCATTTACTTTTTGTATTTTTGGCAGCCTGCATCCTATTTCCTTTAAGCTTTAACCAATGCCAATTACTTTATTTCTTTACCTGATGTTTTGCTCATTTCCTCCACAAGCTAATCTTTCAGTATTTAAGGGAGATATATGATTTCTTATTCAAAATAGTCTTAAGAGAAATAGTACTCAAACTCCACAGGAAATAGGAAATATTTTTTGTAATATTCATTCTCCTTTTAAGTGGCAGAGTGGTCTTTCACAACTCACTTAAACTTTCAATTCCTTAGTTCCTCCATCTACTTAATATGAATAACTGCCAACTTTCTCATTTTAAACGCAAAGAATATTTTTAAAAAACTAAAATTGTGTTTCTAAAACTCTCTCAGTCTTGTAAAATGAACTATACATATTTAAGACACATGATCAGACCTGTATATATTTGGGACAATGGCATTTTAAAACAATTATGCTATAAACTTTGGAATGAGCTGTGTTCCTGTTCAAACATTAACAGAGTTGGTTTCCAAGCGTCAAAGTAAATCACAAGTTGATTTCACAAAGGACTTATCAGGCCTGCATCATTTTAGACACCATGTCTGAAAAAACAGATATTCTAATTTTTCAAACAATCAGAGCAAGAAAAGGAACCTGATTACCTGAATTAGGTATCATGTTATTTGCCATTTCTAGAAGTACTCTCGGTGCTAATAAAAATAGCTCACAGTTCTCACAGTGCTTACTGTATTTCAGTTCCTATGTGGATGTTTATTGCTTCATCCATTTATTGCAATTCTCTCACAACAGCCGCATGAGCTAGGTATTTTTCTTAGCATCCTCATTTTATGTATTCAGAAAGAGCCTTAAGAAGTTCATCAATTGGTTCAAGGTTATAGAGCTCACAATCAGCAGAGTTCAGCTTTGAAGACAGGAAGTCTAAATCCAGAGCCACATTTTCACCACAACTATATTACACTGTGTGATTATTGACCAAATTATTTTAGGAAACTTATGGAAAGATCCCATATTAATAGACAAAATAGAAAGCAACATGGAAGATTCTCTACCTCAGAAATTTTATCAATAATATTCCACCAGAGTTGAGGAATATGGAGGTACCTGAACTGGATCAGAGACAATCAAGTGACCAGAATGTTGGGAAACCTTTAAACCACTTCCAATGATGCATGTTTTCTGAAGACTCAATGAGTTTGCTTTCACAGATAGAAGATTAGTAGGAACATTACAATTTAGTTAAACATTTTAAAAGCTGTCATGTGATAAAGGAAGGAGGCTGACTCTGGGTTGATCGAAAGAGATAAATAACGGGCCCTTCAATAAAAGTTACAGTGTGGAGACAGATTTGGAGCTAATTTGTTAGTCAGCCATTATTCTGTAAACATCCTATCATGCATAGCTTCTCTGGAGTGCAGTTCACAGTCAGAGCACCAGACAAAAATCTGTATCAGATGTCTCTCTGATTTATTTTAAGTGAACAATCGTGCATGTGTAGTGGTTCTTGGGTGGAAATTTTAATGGGGTAAGAGCAACAATGGCAGTGGGAAGAAGCTAGAACTCTTGAAATCTATCAGGGAGATTTCCATAGAACTTCAGCACAGCTAGCAGCCTTAGCATGCACATGCAGGAAAAGTGCTTACTGAAGCATCCATCTCTCTAATTCAAGTAACATTATTTGAAGTGTTCTCAATTATAAGCATGTGAGGAAGGTTATCAGTTGTTTAAAAGGAGAAAGCCCATGCCAGGCTTCTATCAAATTTACTCAAACAAATAAGCATAAAATTACTTTGGAAACTACATATATACAATTTATTTTTATTCCCAAATCATGTAAGCATCTGGAAATTGAAAGTACTTAGCCTGGAAATCCCATGCAGACAGGGATTCTGTGTTCATTGTTGACTTCTCAACACCTAGCACTGAATCTCCCACCAGGTCGTCAATAAATAAATAGTTGTTGAGCGAATCCCAATAAATGCACTAGGTAATCATTCCCAGAAATTGTATAAAAATGATGCTCAGGAGTGAACTGAGATGATTCAAGTTAAATGATTTGTGGATTTGTGTGTGTGTGTGTGTGTGTGTGTGTGAGAGAGAGAGAGAGAGAGAGGAAGATTGGCCCTGAGCTAACATCCAATGCCAATCTTCCTCCTTTTGCTTGAGGAAGATTGCTGCTGAGCCAACATCTGTGCCAGTCTTCTTCTGTTTTATGTGAGATGCTGCCTTCATGTGAAACATTGCTAAGTTGTATTAATGAGTGGTGCTAGGTCCGTGCCCAGGATCTGAACCCACATTCCCTGGGCCACTGAAGCAGAGTGTGTGAACTTAACCACTACACCACCGGGCTGGATCCTTCTGGAAATATTTTTAATCTTTGCTGTTACTTTATGCTTTGACTCCAAAGACTTGAGTTCAGTACTTAAGAAAATTGGAGATATGTGGTCTGGACAGTTCTCCTTAAAACAAGAGAGCAACTCATCTCTTCTCAGGAAAGTCTTTCTTTTACAATTAGACCTGAACTTAGCTGTATTTCCAGAAAGTCCTATTTTCATAAAAAGAGGTTTGTATGCACTGCAACTTAAGTACGACAATACTAGTCAGCAGACTTTTGGATTTAACAGCTTTCTTAAAAATTAAGAACACAGAACTAAACAACGTGCAGGATACCACTGAGAAAATTTCCATTATATTTAAACAATTGAATGTCAACACTAATAACTGAATCCTGCTGGGTCCCATTCTTTCCCAACAAAAAGGAAACCATTTATTCACACTATAATGTGTCCTTCATGTGAAACATTGCTAAGTTGTATTAATGTGTTGCAGATGATATTGTCAAGAAAGGTTTCTGACCCTGGAACACCTTCTGAACAACTCGGGGGGTTTGTTATCCTGCATTTATTCTATTCCTTTCCTGGAACACTTTGTTTTCCTAGTTTCAGAATAAAGTATGCACACAATAGAAAATTCTGTTCTCCTTATTTTCTCTTCTTCATCTGACTTCTGAACATGTTAAGTTTTATAAAATGAAATATTATATGCCTCATTCACTTGAAAGCAGGATAACTATAAATGAAAATATTCTTTAACCCATATTATTTTTGCTGTGAATGTTATGAATAAGAAAATGCTTTAAAAACCCCCAGAGCATTAAATACTGCCATGCATATAGTTAGGTTGATTGCAAACTTTTTCATAGTTATATATTTAACCACGAAATGGTAAAAACCTAAACGAAAAATTCAAGTGAAGAAACTAGATCAATTTAGACCCCCTATGGCCTACCTCTCATATTGTGAAAGAGATAGAATATCTTCATGAAACCCCAAGCCTCCACACCTTATTTCTTTGAAGATAAACAGATTAATCAGTCAACAACTAATTATTGAATTATCTACCAGACACTTAGACGTAGAGTATCATAGGCAAGCCATGCCAAGATAAATATCTTCACTTGTCTTAAAATTAACCCCACTACTCTAATAATGTAATTTTACAGAATACATAAACCTGAATCAGTGATTGATTTTCAGGCATGCAAATTTGAAAGCTTTGATTGAAAATGTTCTAAACATTTTTAATCTCTTTCTTCCTACCCATAACAGTAAAACTGAAAATAAGCACTTATACAACCTGGCCAAATATTTAGATAAAGAATGAGTTCGTAACCAGCAATATCTTAAAACGTGTTTGAGTTATTCTATATGCTACTTAAATAGTTAAACTGTCAGCCTGGGATTTTGTATATATTCCTCATTAGGTTGCCTCAAAGACCCCAGGGTAGGTATATCTGCATTTTAAAATTTTGTATTTTTCCATGGTTTATATACCCTATAAAATGCCTCAAGAACTTTATGAGGGATGTTACATTAATATGTGTTATTATAAATATGATTTAAATATCTAAAGCATTACAGAGTGATTACTGTTCAATAAGGCAGTGTGCATAAAAGGGTTATCTCCACACTGTGCTTAGGTTTCTACAATATAATATAATGAATTGTTCAATATAGTTTGCATGCTATTCATCTCTGTTTCTTCCTAGGCTCGAGGGAAGCTGGTGTGCAATCCACTAACAAGGCGATCATAAATTGCAGAACAATAAACAGCCCTTGAGATTTTTAGATAGTATGTGGTTAGCATGCAATCCATCTTGGGAAACTTGATTTAATACCTCAAAGGAACATCTCTGACAATGCTCAACATTGTTTTAAACTGCTGCTAAATCAATTAGTGCATTGGAGAATCCTAATGTCTCTGCCTCTTTCATAGCCCATCCCCAGAACTCTGGCTGGTTATTTTGTAAAGCAAAAGATTTAGGGAGCCACTATATGGATGCACTCGGGTTCCCTGGAAAACATTAAAGATAATCCTGCATGAAAGGAGGGATGGGCCAGCCTCCCTAAATCATCAAGATCAATGAGGGCGTCATCTTCGAAATTCATTTCAATTTTTCTGAGTTACCCTTCCTGAAGCCAGAAGGATAAATTAGATAAAAGGTAACTATTATTCTAAAGTCAAGACTGTGAAGTTAAGTACCAACAGAAGGCTTTTTTTAAACTTTACGCATTTCCTTTGGTGTATATATGTCTTGTAAATATATTGTATTGTATTGGAGGAGCTCAAGATATTTATAGATATTATCTAATCCTCACACATCAACTAGAAACAAAAATTCAAAATCAACAAAAAACAGAACCCTCCCAATGGGAAGAGAGAGAATGTCAACAATGTCTTAGCTCATGATAGATTATTCAATCCTTTTCTTACCAACACTAAATGTAGTAATTAACATAAGAATTGCGATGCAAGGAGGAGGATCATGACATCCCCTTAAATTTTATGGTACTTCTTCGTTTTCCTAAATTGTGCCTTTTTATTTTTCCACATTTATTTATTGAAGACAATTCTCAGGCAATTTCTTGTCTTTCTTTCCATCTTTTGTTATGATGCAAGAGTCTTGCTTTTTCACTATCTCACAACCCAGCTGGTTCTTGTTCCCTGCAGGGTGAAATCACAGATTGTGCTGAGGGGAGAGCCTCAGTCACATCCTTCAACCACACTAGTTCTTTCCTTCTCAAGCAAATTCACTCAACTTATGCAACCAAGACTAATTGACTAGATTAAGAAACAAAGCAAAATGAAATAAAGCAGTTAATCAGTCCACTGAAAAGAAACTTCTTTTTATTTTTCCTTGCACAATGCTAAGTACCTGTTTTATCTGATTTAAAAAAATTCAGCAGCCTGTTCTGGTGATGTGTAAATACAATCAGTGCTTTCCTAAGCCCAAGGTTAGTTTCCTCCGGCAAAGTGAAAATTTCAACATTTTATGTCTCTATTATTTCTTTCAAAGATGCATAGGGTATGATTTTCTGGAAGTCATCTAAACTTAAGATTAACTCCTATATATAGTAGGAATCCTTAGCATATTAGCTCCTGTACGTAATGGGAAGCCAAAGGGTAAATGTTTTTTTCTCCTCTCTCCAAATAATTGAACAAATATTTAAATAGCCTGATTCATAATTTAGAGCCAGGATGAAGTTCATTTTTCTAACCCATAAGGGCTATGGAATTGTTATTTTTCACTTTCTTTATAATGTTATTTCTAGACAAAGTGAGAAAAAATTAAATAATTTCTAAATTACTTACGTCTCTTGCTTTGTTCTATTGCTCCTTTTTGGGGTTACTAGTATCTTTGAATAATAGATTACAATATAACTGACAGTAATTGTTCATGTGTTTTTAAAATATATTACTCTCGTATGTATATTTGTTTGGTTTCACTACAACACTACAATGTAGTTTGGCGGCTAGTATCCTCTTTTTTATGTAAGTAAAAATGGAGGCGTAAAGTGGAAAAGCAGCCAAAGGAATGGGGAAAAGCCAATGCCAAAATCAGGCAATTTAAATATTTTAATAACTTTGTAGTGTTTTGATTGGAAAAGAGAATTATGGTAAAAATTAAGAGAATGTTTTGGTATTAGGTGTCATTAAAAAATTATTCAAGGGTTCATTCTCACACTTTCTCTCTTTGTCCTCTGAGGTATCAATGAAACTCTACTTTATTACATATTGGTGCTTGCCAAATGCAGCTGTATTTAGTTTAGTGGTCCTTAACATAAGAAGTGATTCTGACCACAGAATTGGTGGTCAAAACATGACTCCAATAAGACGTATTTCCATGTTATCTTTCATGGAACCTAAATAATATCTTCCTCGCAGCCAAATCTTTCAGCGATTTCAACGTCTAACAGGACTCACCAGACATCAGGGACTCAATAGTTAGAACGTGTTTCATTGATTATTATAGAAACAACTTTTGCTCGAAACATGAACTCCCAATTTATAAGGGGAAAAATGACATAGTAGAGGTTCCTTGTTGTTTCCTTTTTGTGGTGATCCTATTCAAGTGTCTTTTCTACAATTTTCTCCTTTCACCTCATTCAGATGTATTCCTATACTACAGTCTGACCACACTTTTAGATAATCAGAAGCTTATGATTCAGTTTGTAGGTTATTCTAGTCTACTATTATTATTATTTCCTAAAGCTTTTGAATGCCACATGACCATTTATTTTCTTGTTAGTATCTTTATCAGAAAGCAAAAACAAAAAGACGTTGAATTGAAATCAGTTTGGCTTGTGAATTTCTAAAGGGCCTTCCCAAAAAAGAATGGTGCAAAGATGCATTCACTTTACTGGAGTAATCCAAACACTATATACCATTAACACAGAGAGTCAATAGTTAGATTTTTATGTACTTGTGTCTTTAAAACTGCTTTATATCTACTAGTTTCCAAGTTGCTGTTATTCAACAAACACTTCTTGGCCATTTTGCATGTGTTAGTTGCTGCACATAGAGATAAAAAGTAGAGATAGCACAGAATGGTCTAAAGCAAGGTAGTATATTATAAGTCTTGTAAAAGGTGTATTACTTCAATGTAAGCAGCTATGCCAAGGATGGCAGAGATAATTAATTCTCTGGGAGAATCTAAGAAGTCTTTATAGGAGAGGTAGCTTTTAATTTTGAAGTTGAATGATGGAATTAGCTTGTAGACAGACTTGAATACTAAGCTAAGACGTTAATTTTATTCTGTGAGAGAAAAGAGCAGACATTTTTAAAGCTAGGGAATAATGGATCTAAAAACTTGATTCATAATTTTTAGATAATTCTTTAGCTGCTTTCTATTCTTAAACTTCCTCCAAACATTTGATATTTAGATTATAATCTTTTATTACCCTATAACAGAAAATTTTTGATTCCTTGACTTATCTCTCAAGTAAAAACTAGAACTTGAAAATCAAGGTAACCTAATGAAGCTTTAAAAAGGTAATGTCATCTAAAGTGTTTGAAATTAGTCCCATTTACTTTAAATTGATAGTTTTCCAAATGGACCGTAATAAACAATTCGAAGATAATAGATATGTTGAACTTAAGAGTCCTAGTCATCTTCATTGGCCCCCACACAGAGACTCTTCACCGATTCAAATGCCTTTCTCAGGTACTTGACACTTTTCTCAAGATGAGTTACCATATTAATTACTTAATTCCTACCCCAAATATTTTCTGAATATATATTAGTTTCCAAGTACTGTGCCAGGAGTGGAGGACAGAATATAGAATGTGCATAACCCGTCTTCAATGATCACAATTTTTAAATCCTATTTTTCTAAAATGAAAATTCTTGAAGGCAAGAAACATGTCTTATACATTTGTATACCCCCGATAGTTATGAGTACTGGTAGGTTGCCTAACTTCTCTGGGTCTTAAGTTGATTTTTCATAGGATTAAGTTTTGGGAATTAAATGAGTCAGTGTACCTATATCTCATCAGAAACACTCAAATGTTATATTTATTGCACAAAGTACGAATTCTATTGAAATTTAGTGAATGAATGATTTTCCAGATTGAGAATTATCTTCTTACTTATAAGACAAACTCATTTTATGATAAAAGGCAACTTGATGATCTCACATTTCATTGACACTGAAATGCAGATACGTTGCAGAAGTTGACAGCTTAAAAGTTATGCCGTCTTCATGAAATTGTCCTTTGTAGCTTTATCTCCACATGTCACTTGCAAACTCCAGCAAGAAAATAATGATGGGTAACATGACAGTAAAAGTGACTGTCTCTTCTGTTCCTTACCTTATTTTCTAGAATTCTACTTCAGCAGGGATTAGATGCCATACAGAGATGCGCTGGCTTGCTGTCAGGAGGTGGACCTGTGGTGTTGTACAAAACTCCCTTTTCCTCATTAAAGGCATACAAAGTCTAAAAATAAATCTTCTGCTCTTTCATCCTTCACTTTTTAGCAAACTTCTGGGGACAATTGCCTGCCAGCCAGCCAGTTCAGGTGAGGAAAACGAAGGTAAAGTGTTCAGAGGACAAAGCAGCAAGGCAGAAACTCGTGCTTCCAGAATTGGAATCAAAATCAGAGGGTGGTCAGGAACTTGCTAGTAAGATTTTGACTTTAATGTTTTGGAGGACCCTCTACTCCTAAACTCTCAGAGTGGTGGGTTAACTGGTCATAGTCCACAGAGCTGTTGTTGTATAAAGGACTTGGAACAGCACAAAAGCAATCGGCAGGAAGTGGGGAGGATTGGCAAGTCTTGACTTGCCAGGCATCCATACGAAAAAGGTGACCCCTTGGGAGAATAATCCTCTTTATTGCTTTAATTTCGTAGACATTGAAACTCTTGCCCCCAAATACCTCCTCACTTGTCTTACCATCATGCCTAAAATCCCCGTGGTACTTTTCCTCTTATTATTGTGATGGACGGGTCATCTGGGAAAAGCACCAGAGAAAACCATTTAGAGCCACTCAAATTTTAAATCCAATTAATTTATCAGTTTAGTTCCCCCCTCTCCAGTAGGATTCTAAGGGATTCAGACATGAAACTGACAAGTTTTGATGAGAGGAGCTCTTCTTGAGGAAGATAAGAGCAATATCTGGACCACTGGACTGGACTGCCCACAAAGAGTACTCCAACAGCGATCACTAAGACAGAAGTGTGCGCACAGGAAGCGATGCAGGGTGCCTAGATCAACTTCACCACTTCACCAATTGTCCAGAGGCTTCCTCTACTCTCGGGCTTACTGACAGAAATGATGGTGAAACTGTTTCGCTTCAGGACTACGGCTTGGAGCATTTAATGGACAGCAAGTGAACCGTGGGATTCTTAATCTTATGGGATGGCCCATGTCTTCATTGTTATCCAGATAAAAAGATTGAATTCCAAAACAGAAATATTGAATACCTATCTCTAAAAATGATATCCAATTAAGATGATTTTTTGCTTTTCTCCCAGTTTTTTTTCCATACCACCTAAGGAATATTCTAGGCAAAAAGACAACTTAATCCCACAGATTCTTGAAATTCTCAATACTGTTTTACTCCTCTTTTTTTTTGAGTCCTCAGAAGTCTTGGTTTCTTTTTCTTTAAAAAGTATGAGAGAGTCAGCCCTGGTGGCCTAGTAGTTAAGTTCAGTGTGCCTCACTTCAGAGGCCCGGGTTCGGGTCCTGGGGGTAGATCTACAGCTCTCTTTTAGCAGCCATGCTGTCTTGGCAGCCCACATACTAAAAAACAAGAAGATTGGCATGGATGTTAGCTCAGGGTGAATCTTCATCAGCAAAAAAAAAAAAAAAAAAAGAGGAAGATTGGCAACAGATGTTCACTCAGGGCAAATCTTTCCTTGCAAAAAAATAAAAATAAAAAGGCATCAGAATATTCTGTAAATGGTGAGACTTTATTAAAGAGTTCTGCCTCTATCCATGTTAGGCTCTGATAGACTTGATGAAAGCAAATGTTATTATTGCAGAAGAAATTCATAGCTTAACTTTGAAAGATACAAAAGTCACCATCTTCTTGCACCAAGTTTTATCAAATGAAGTACTGAGCTGTAGGCTGACTTGAGAGTAATCTCTGAGCCTGCATTTTTAGAGGAAAGTCTATAGATACTATGAATTAAATCGAATAATTTATCTGCATGCAGTCTGAATATTCTATTTGCAAGAGTTCTAGAATATTTTTTTTCCTGTACTGTTATTTTCCCATTATAAATCTACATGGTCATGATCTCAAGAAATACAGATGGATCAATAGACATGGATATAGGTAATTTTTCCTATATATACATTTTTTCCCAAAATGTCTATTGCTTGATCTGATGTAGCTGGTGTTGGGAGAGGGCTGAAATCCCTGGACAGATGTGGAATATTTTTTAACGTTTTGTTAAACTTGAAATATTTCTGTATTTTCACTCTTTCTTTCATACTATTTGATCTTTCAACTATATCAAACATTTTGCTGGATTTAAGATTTTAGAGAGCTCTTTTTTCCTTTCTATTGTTAAACTAACATGAATCCATTATTCAAGGGAATTTTATTGAACCCAGAAGTTAAAAAGAATACTTATAAAACTGCACTATGAAATAAGAGCAGAGACATTAAATTGTTAACTTTATTGATCGACTATGTAAAGCATTCTAACCTCACTCAGAGAGAAGCACGGAGGGGCTAAGTTCATCACAGGGCAATTAAAAGGAAATTTCATGCAATGTGAACTCAGCTTTCAACAAAGAATAAAGGGCTTCAGCCATCATACATTGCAGTTTGTGCTAAATATATAAAAGACATAAATATATGCATGTACAAAGATAAAAAAATAAAATTGTCTCACATATCATTTAGAATTTCCTATTCCAGGTCTCAAGAAAGAATTATAACATTCACAAACATAAAATACAGTCATATGTAATCACCACTTTATAGACTCCTGCATATTGCGATCTCTTGTATTAATTACCAAAATGATTACTCAGTTTCCTTATTTATAAAAAGGAAGTTGATAACAGATTTACAAAAACACTCCCCCAAACCAGACACGTAGAAAATAATCAACGTGCCAAATTCTTGCACACTCACATATAGCTTTGGGCACAGAAGGAAGTAACAACACAGGATATAGGATATATGCATATAATATGATTCTCTGTCTTGATAAGAAGTATGAAGCATTGTTGCAAAGACACGACATATTCATGAAACATTCAGATAAACCTGTTCCAGGGTTAAATTAAGGACTAAGCTCATGCCTGGGGTGCAAACTGCATCCCAACAGTAAACATCCTGTCATAGATCATTCTTTTCCTCTTTTCTTCGGACTTTACATTTGTGACATACACCTAGCTGTTGCATACTTTCTTGCATTGTTTCTCTGCCTTTAGCCTTTCTCACTTTATATATTTGGAGGTTTACGCTCTCCCTCCTCCTCTCTCGTTTTTTGGTTACATGTGGTATCTGCAGATGCAGCCTACACCGTTCTCTCTGTGAACATCCACTGATAGACAGGTGCAGAGATTGATCACGGCTCGGAAACAGTGCTGGAAACGGCCGCCAGTTGTGAAGAAGAATAACAACTGGCAGCCATTCTGATTGGTGCTGGCACCGAGTCTTTCTTACGGGATCCAAATGCCTTGAGAACCAAATGTTCCTGGGATTCAGGCTTTCTGCAGCCAACAAAGCTTAGGTCAAAAAGCTAATTGGCTACTTGAAACTTTACTTACATATCTTCAAGAGAAACAAAAAGGGTTGTTTCTGTTAACTCACGTATGCATATACCAAGGAGCGATGGCTAAACAGATAGATGATAAAAAGCCAAATGCTTCTTTGAAAGAGCTTTTCTTTCAAGGGAGGGTGAGGAAAGGTATTGGGAATAACAATGCAAAATACATTTTCTATAGAAACCTGCACCAAACTGTTAGTTTTTACATTCATGATGTAATTATGTCTTTGGTGATATAACATCTTCTCTATTGTAGTTGTTCAAAGCTGACTGGGTCTAAAGAAGGAAATAAAAAAAGAAAGAGAGAAAGAAAACCTTTTTCAGAGGAGAGTTTGGTGTGACTCAGACAGAATTACGACTTTACACCAATAGAACACCAACTCCTAAACCCTCTACATCATTACCTGTGTGAAACATTGGTATTCTCTCTCCTTTGCCCCTCACTCAAATGCAGGGCCACCGAAGGGCATGGCACAAAGAGTGACACAGTACTGTGGCATTCTGATTAGACTCTAACAAAAACATTTTCCTAAATACTCTTTCACCAGTGGACAGTTCAATAAGAGAGGGAACTGGGAAGGCAGAACCTCCCGGACACTGTCATTAATGAACTTCCAGTCGACATTGACCTCTGTGTAGTGCTCTTCTGGCCACCATACAGAGCAGTTGACAGACATGCTCCCTGCTGCTCTTTATGGTTTACAATTGAAAACAGATGACAATAGGCTGAGAAAACTGATAACAAGCCACTGTAAGATCATGTGCTGAAATTAAATCCCAGAGCAAACAGGGAAAAATTCAGAGTAGTAATATACAATAGATTAGGATATAAAGAGTTACTCTATGCCGTTCATTGAGAAGGATCTTCATTTTTATTTATGAGAAAAAGTAGTCTTATCTTGGAAGTAGAGCTTGAAGTGGTCTTTCTGCAAGGGATCAGATGAGTGATGTTGGCAAACTGGGGGAAGGACAGCGCACCAGATGTGGGGATCACGGACTCACAATGTCACGTGCTGTATAAGAGGGCAGTGGACAAGCTGACATTGGTCAAGTGGAGAGCGTAGACCGAAGCCTGGGGAAGAAAAGAGACTAGCTGGATACCGCTTGATACGAACTTAAAGTTCAATGTTTGTTTGCCCCAGAATTTTATTATGCTGTAACATGAATGAATACATCTATAGCATGTGGTTATTTCCCACCTTGAAGCTAGGCAATGCCCTGGTGCCGATTTGCCATTCTGCCTCAGGATGGCAGAGGTAGAGGACACAAGTGGGCCTGGGTGGGTGCTCTGAACTGAATTTGACCACATCCTTTGACAGTGCTTCAGTGATGGGCCATGGAATCTGAGGAGAGAGAAGGAAAGAAGACAAAAACCACAAGAGGAAGGAAGGAGAACACTTGCTCATTTTATTTCTTTTTCCACTTTTATTATCGGAGTTAACTGTGGTTTTAATGAATGCTTTGTTTCTGTGTATAAACATAAGAAAGTATCTTATGAACTTATTTCTATTTATTTTCAGTGTTATGTGATTTGAGCTAATGTCAATTTTATTTTTTAAAGGAGATCCTCATTCTCAGGTCACCTGATCTATTAACCAACCTTCATGAATATTGTCCCATCTATATTAAGATACTTCAATTTGGACCAACAACGTAGCGCTCTTGAATTAACAAAACCCAAATGCATAATTGTGAGAAGCTATTTGCCTTATTAATATTTTCCTGAGCCCTTTCATTGTCCTGTGTCATTTTTTGGTAAAAGTCTGTTTCCAAACCATGAGATCCTATGACCTTTGAGGTGGTCTAGACAATAGCAATCAAAGAAAGGTTAAAGGGATTCTGAAGAAAGGTTATTGAATTGGTTCTAGTTCACCTGGGAAAGAGAAAATTAAAGAGAAACTACAAAGACCAGACTTATCTAATTGAGAAAACGTAGATGATTTGTATACATGAAGCCTTCAGTTAGACTAAAGGAAGAACTCAGAGTAGGAATGTGGAGATTTGGGGGTTGAGGAGATTTGGGGGTTTTAACAATGGCCATCTTTAAAACTGGGATGAACAAACTTGGCTAATGCAGAAATTCATCTGTCTGGGGATGCAAGGCCTTGATTCAGGTCATTTCTTCCAAAGCTGTCATTCGATGTTACTTCTTGCCTAATGCATGTGTAAGATGACATGAAGAGATGAGATGTTGCTGTAAATCTTTATTAGTGAACTTGCATTTATTGTTATAAAAAATCAAGAGGGTGAACAAGTCATCTCCTTTTGACTCAAATCTGATATTATCTCTTATCTGCTACCACAAATTAGATTCACTTTCTTTTTATCAGAATTTTCTTGAGAAAATTCAAGGATAATAAAGAACTGTGTATTTGGCTCAGTACTCATATATTTTCTCATTATTGTGCTTCTTTCACTTGGTTAGTAGAGGTTTCTTTTTTATCAATATAAACAGGACCTTTTTTTTTTAATTTAAGATTTCCATTTTCATAGTGTCATTACTAGCACTGACAGCTGCCTAACAGTCATGTGAAATATATAATTGCCTAAGGAAGAACATTCCATGACTGATTCTTTCTCTTTTATATTAAAAAGAAGTTAGACAGGCCTGCTAAGCCCCAGGCTTCTGAACTTTATGTCAGTTCAGGAATTCTTTTTATTTCTCAGATATTGTATTCATATATTTTTCTACATATATCAAGTCATTTTCTCTGGAATAAGTTTAGTAATATGTTTCTTTCCTGCTTTGTCCCGGAGATTGCCTTTAGCACTTGTTCTAGATCTTTCTCTATAGCTTCTCTCACAGGTCCAAAAAGAGAGAAATAATTCATGCCCTTACTTAACGTGTCCCTAGTAATAGTATATCCACCTCCCCAAATTTCAAATATTATCTAATCTGCTTTCTTAAGTCTGAATTTAATGTAGGATTTTAATTTTTTTAAAGATGAATTGCTGCATCTATACTTTTTTTTTCTGTTGATGCTTTGATTATTTTTTTACTGTTTGCTAGAAAGAACCATCTTTCAAGGAACACCCCCAGCTGCATTAGCATTTCTTCACTTTCCCTCTCCGTACCCCTTTCATCTTATCAAAAACTCTCATTCAGGACTAAAAGGGAAATACCTGAACTTTTTACTAAGGCGTCTTTCCTTTTCTTTTCTCAAGGACACATCACTCTGATTCCTTTAGCATTTCCTAATTGATCATTTTAACAGCCCTGATCATTTTTGTTACGATCTTTTGGACCCTTTCTAAGTAATCCGTAAGGATGACATTCCTTTTTCTTTGCAAACTGGGAGGGAAAAGAGGATACTATATCATGGCAGAGCGTGATTCCCTAAGGAATAAAATCTTAAGGAGAGTTAGAGAATTGCGGGTTGAGGAATTAATACAGAACGTGCAATTTATGTCAGACGTCATCTCAATTGTGGACTTCAGGCTATTGTCACTTTAAGTTACTTTCTTTATGTCTTTGTACATTTTCTATGGCCACAGCCAACTCTGAGTACAAATGAGATAGATTGGAGTATTTCCCTGGCTCTTTCTTACACTCTCCAAATAGTATAGGTATTCAAGACCCTGCTCTATACTCTCCCTCACTTATTTCTTGGAGTCCTAGGAAGATGTCTCATGAAAAAATTCTCTTGGCTACTCTTTATTTTCTCCACTAAGTACCAACAAGTCTAATCTGCATATTGTCACTCCCACTCTTGCTGGTTCCCATTATCAAGAGAAATGAGGCCACCTCAGAGTGTCAAAGCTGTCACTCTATCCAGCTTTGACACACATGGGCACTGTGCTGATGTCCTCTGATGTAGTCATGCACTGCTACTGCGGTTGGTGCCACTGCTTTACTGGAGGGTGTAGTGGCTTTAGCATTTCTGTGTAGGAGTATCTGGGAACAGCAATTTGGGAAGAGAGGGAGCTTGGCAGAATTTATTCTGAGATTTTGCTTGTACTATTTACTTAGAGTTTGTGTTTCCTTGCATGCCTTTGGAGCAGAAGGCATCGATGGATACAAGCTAACTCAAGCAGCCTTCATCCGAGTGTGATGGGGCTGCAGTGGAGCTGCAGGACTAACTAAGGGCTGCCGTCAACGCCAGAGTACCATTTTTAGAGTTCAAGATTAGCTCCCAATACGAAACCATTCCTAAGGGCTCCTTTGCAAACATACACTCCTTAAAACTCACTACATTCCTTGAAACTCAAGGTGGGAAAGAACATGAGGGCACGGGAGCCAGCACTGACATTCACAGTGCCAAATTCTTCTTGGCAATGACATGTGGTTTGTCTCCCAAGGGGCATCTTAGTAAGGACTTGCCTTTTCTGCTCCCACTTTCTTCACTTTCATATAGAATTCAAAGGTTGGTGGGGAGTTGAGGGAGCTGACCAAGTAGTGGTGTCAGGATGCGGTGCTCAATTTGAGCTGAAACTTTGTTTATTTTAAGACATGTCTGTACAAACTGGACAGTCAATGTAACAAAACCCCTTGTGCTTCTGGGTCTGACAAGATCCCTAGAAAGAATGGATGGCACATGTAATGATAAGATGAGAGTACAATGATCTTTTCCCCATCGGAACTTGACAACCAAGGAGAAACATTATGACCCAGGAGATGGAGAGAAAACAAGGGAGAAAGTACGTAATAGGTTTCTGAGTATTGAAAACAAACTTTTGCTTCTTAAAATAATTTACTCCTCAATTTATTTTTTGTTCTCAATTTCTTAGTTTGTAATTTCAATTTTTTCTTTTACTATATTTGTCAATCTTAAATTATGGCTAATGTGTATCCTTTTTTAGCTTTTTTCCAAGATTTTATAATTTGATTTTGCTCTAGAATAAAATTTTATGTTTTTACAGTTTTGCTATTTTCTTTTAGTTTGTTTTATTTCTCGACTCTTAAAAATGTCAATTACTTTTCTGTTATACTACTTTCTTCCATTAAGTTGTTTCTTTGATTTTTCTGGTGTCCACTTTGTTTTATTCCCTTTATTTTTTTACCTAGTTAATTTCTTTTTCACATAGATACTGTTCTTCTCTTTTAAAATGATTTTTACATCTTCTTTGTAGAAGGCAAGAAGGAGACATTGTCATGGAGGCAAAGAGAAACCCGAAAACAGGGAGGCCTTGAGAACAGCAGCACTTCTGTGTTCTTTTAATAGTTCCCAAATCCCTTTTAATGTTGAATCCGCTAAAACTTTAACTTGAGTGACTCAAGAGACCACCACGTTTCAAATTTCCTCCCAGGATAATGCTAATATTACCTGCCCCAACAGCACATTCGAACTCCCGGAATGGTGTTGTTTTCTCAGTTCCCTTATGAAGGGGCACATTATTTAAAATCCATGGTCTCTGCCATATATGACTGTAGACATTGGGCAAAGCTCCAGGTCAGAGCTGGGCAAAGTTACACAAAACAGAGGGAGGTAAGTAAGAGATTCTTTTCAGGCAAGGAACGTTCACAAAATATCCCTAGTTTGACTTTAACAAGGACTCAGGCTGTCTTTATATTTTCAACTAAGACACTCAGAAAGGTGACATTGTAGAGGCTTCTTGATGGGTACATCACAGGGAGTTATGAAAAAACAGGGAGTTAAACAAAAGCTAACGTGTCTTTTGGTTTATTGGCTGCTGTGGATTGTTGTGGAAGAATAAAGCATCATCCCCTCTAGAAGAAGAGATCGACATTGCTTTGTTGTAAAGGTCTGAATGCTAAAAACAAAAACTAAAGACAAACAAAAAAATAATCAAACTAATTAAACTTAAAAAACAAAGAAGCTCTTGGGGCCGGCCCAGTGGCGCAGAGGTTAGGTTCACATGCTCCCCTTTGGCTGCCTGGGGTTTGCTGGTTCAGATCCCAGGTGTGGACCTAGCGCTGCTCATCAAGCCATGCTGTGGCAGGCTTCCCATATATAAAGTAGAGGAAGATGGGCACGGATGTTAGCTCAGGGCCAGTCTTCCTCAGCAAAAAGAGGAGGATTGGCAACAGATGTTAGCTCAGGGCTAATCTTCCTCAAAAAAAAGAAAAGACAAAAAGAAAGACGCTCTCAAGGAGGGGGAGTTGGAAGACGTGAAAATGCACTGAGGAGGAAGAGAAGATTCACCTTCTTAGCCTTGGGGAATGGCCGGGTTTGGAGAGATCTCCAGATGCAGTGACATCTGCCTCGTTGCCCTGAGTCATTGATGAGATGTGAAATGCTTGGAGAAAATGGCCCTGAATGCCGAAGCTTTGAAAACAGCAGCACTAAAGCATTAACTTTAACAAGAAAAAATTAAAAGCAAGCTAAAGTCTGATGCTAGGAGGAAGATTATACAAATTATGGAATAATGGCATTATGGAATAATATATAACCAAATTATGATAGCAAACTATATAAGGAAAGGAAATATTATTTGACTAAGAAGCAATATGTAAAACTTTATGCTTTTGCAGAAAACTCATTAACTAACCACTAAGCCTCACCATTTGGAGACTAAAAAGCTCATCTATAAATAACATTTGGATTAAAAAGAAAACTTAAGTAGAAAGGATAAACATTTACAACTGAAGGACCATAAAAAATCATATATCAAAGTTTTTAGTAAATTAGAAAGATTAAAAATAAATAAGTATTTGGCTCAAGAAATTGCCAGAAGGAAAATAAAATATATCCAAATAAAATGGAAGCAAGTAAATATAAAATAGAAATAATGAAATAGAATACTAAAACCAATGGTGATAATGAACAAACACAAAGATTATTCTTTAAAAGGGCTAACAAAGTAGACAAATCCTAGAAAATTAATCAAGAGTAGAAAGTAAAATAACATTAGGAATGAGAAAGAGGAAATAACTACAGAGAGAGTAGAGATATTAAAATCTGAAGAGACTGTTGTAAACAAATTTACTTAAATATTTGGAAGTCTAAATAAAATGAAAAAATCAAGGAGAGATAAATTAATTAAAAATATTTTGAAAGGACCAATTACAGTAAAAGAAAGTAAAATGTTGGTAAAGGTAATTCTCCTGAAAAAGACATCAGACCACTGTGAGTGTATGGGAGAAATCTACTAAACTGTCAAGGAATAGATTATCGTTTTATAATTTGTTTCACAAAATGAAAAATGATGGTAAATTATGCAACTAACTTTTTTTTTGAGGAAGATTGGCCCTGAGCTAACATCCATGCCCATCTTTCTCTATTTTATATGTAGGATGCTGCCATAGCATGGCTTGATAAGCAGTGTGTATGCCTATGCCCAGGATCCCAAGAGGAGCACTTGAACTTAATCACTATGCCACAAGGCCGGCCCCACAACTAGCTTTTTGAGGTTAGTAACTTTTGATACAAAAGCAGCAAAAAATTCACAGAAAAGATCAAGTGGTGGATAATTTCATTATGGAAGTAGATATAAGATTATATACGTGAAATTAATACATTGGTCCAAGAATAATGCGTAACGACCAAATTTGGTTTTTCCCTGGAATGCAAAAGCAGTTCAATATCAGAGCACTCTAGCAGTGTAAAATATAATTAAGTACTAACAGATGTGGAGGAAAAAACCATATTGGGGTACAAAATTTGCCCTCAAATAAATGAAAATTTCCCACCATCATCGTGGAGGGAAAACCGAGATGAACATTTGTTTTCTGGGGTCAAAAGAGAATTGGGTCTGCACTTTGCTGTGTGGAGATTGCTAGAAATCCTGCTGGTGAGAGAGGTGACTCGTGCTGTTTGGATTTATTACCTGTACAGATTAATCTGGAGATAATGTACACTGCTACACTATTGAGTACTCACATCCTCATGCTTGATCTACGTTATTTAGGTGGACCGTTTTTGACATCTTTCAAGAAGTTTTCTAAATTTCTCCATAAAGGCCTTATATATATTTTCTTATACTTACTCCTAGGTACATTACCATCTTTTGAATGGGAATATCTTATATTATTCGTTTTTATTCTTGATTGTTGATGGTATATAGGGATATCATTCCTCCTACAAACTTACTAAACTCTGTTCTCATAGATTCATTTGGGTTTTTTTCTTTAGCTAATCATAGCATCTGAGAATACTGACAATTTTGTTTTTCTCTTTCCAATGCTTTCACCTCCTATTTCTCGTCTCATGTGCTAAGAAGTCCAGCACAACATTGAATAGTAAATGCACTCTGAGTGAGGGACAAGCTGGATTAAGGGCCAGCTGGTTCTCACCAGGGGTGCTAATCTGTAAGGGGCGCTAAAACTTCAGTGGAATAAATCAAATATACGGTGCCAAAAAACTCAGGTTTCCACAAGCTATTCCTTATATTATTGGCAAAATGAATATTGGTCCTGCTCCCACCAAAGTGGCGATGCCCTGAATGGAAATTTATAAAAAACTACTCCTTGCCAGCCAACTCTGAAACTAGCTAGTAGACAGTCACCTGAACTTGGCAGTCAGCAGTAGCTAAAGTTCTGAAAAAAATTAATGATTGCATAGTGCTATTTACTGGGAACAAGTGATTTTCTTTATGAGCTACATTTTAATTACTTTACTGTGCTGTTTCCCAAACACACCTGGTTCAGGGAAAAAAAAGAAAATTGAAGGTGGATTGTAAGCCTCAAGAATTAGAAAACATTTTTCTTCTTTTACTTCAGTCACTGGAAGCAAATTAGTAAGCAAATTTATCTGTGAATGCAATATTTATTAATAGAAAATTAGTCTCTCTCCATCTTCACTAGATCAATTTAAATGAAAATTGCTTAAAGATTATTTTGAAAGGGCACCATATTATCAACTTGTTTAATTTAGGTCCTGAACGAGGGCCTAACAATTGTCCCATGAAAAAAATTATCTGAGCATTATACGTCTTTGAGAAGGTTTTGATGACCTAAATTCACCGTTTTCCAGATAGTAGAAACTGTCAGAAAGTTAAGCATAATAGAGTGCACACATATGCACACAGACAAAATCCAATATGTAAACTTACAGCAGAGGTTATGGACATTTATTCATCTGTCTTTTGGGGAGAGAGGGCCTTTTTGATATACGTTTGACATATCCTTGATTTCCCTTCCTCCTTTAATTCACAACCAAACATTTATATTATTTTGGTCTTTGTTTTTGGACAGTTTTTTGGATTTATGCCAATATCTCATAATTCAGTCCTGCCACTCACTCATTTCATTTTTGCTTAAAGTTTTTCTTTTTCCTTTTTTCCATCTCCATGTCATACTTTCTTTTGCTCTGTTAGCTTTTTTTTCTTTTTCCTGTCACTCACTATGTAGCAGCTCAGAAGCTCTGCAAGAGTGACGAGAGAGATACTAACCAAGATTCGTGTATGTGTGTGTGTGTGTGTGCGCGTATAAAGAGAGAGAGAAAGAGATCTGAAGAACAAAAAGGAGACTTTGTTCAGCATAAACAGAGCTTGTGTAGATCAGCGACCAAGTAGGTCTGAGATATATAGAATAAGTGACAAATTTAGAGCACACGACTGTGCAGGTTGCCAAGTAATAAGTGTCATCTTTCAATTATAGACAAAAGAAAGGTTTAAAAACACACACAGTATGTTTATTAGAAAGGAAAGGAAAGTAGTAACAATTAGAATAAGTATGAATGTGATGAAAGGTAAACAAATAGTAAAGAAAATCCTTAGTTGCGTGTGATATGCGCATAGGATCATTTTTTTCCTAAGAGAGCAAATATTTATCATCTGGCTCCACTTAAGAGTTTATTAGAATACCTGACACAGGCGCACTACATCCTGTGATGTTTAGAGATGCGTATTTCTTCCAAGAACCTCATTGGAACACTCCCAGCTGTTGTTGAATATTCATGCCCAAAGTGATCACTTCCAAACTGTCCTGCGTTTCTCTGTTGAAATCATCTCAAGGATGGAAACAGAAGCAGAAACAGAAGTGCTACCAACTGTACTGCTTTTTCACAGGAGCTTGTTTTCTGGTGAAGAGACGCAGACATAAAAACAAGCCTTAATGCGGAACTGTTCCTGGGCTCTGATGGAAGAACGTAAAGAACACAGTGTAGCACGGATCAGGGGGTGAGCGGTTCCACTGGAGGAGGAAGATCAGGAGGAACTTGTAGTCAAGGGATCACTCAGGGCAGGGAGTCTGGGAGTGCTGTGAGATTTCAAAATCCCAAGAGATGTTAGCATAATTCTGCAAGCTGAGGTGTGTGAGCAACGGGCTGCACAACAGGAAAGGAGTGCAGCCAGGCAGGGCTCACTCAGGATCCTCTTGATTTGCTAGGGAATTTGGAATTTTTTCTGTGTGAAATTGGAAGGCCTTGGAGGCTAGTGAAGGGGGGGAGTCAGGAGGCCGGATTCTAGTACTGATTGTCATTATTGAGCTAGATGATGTCAGATAAATTACCTAACTATGGGTTTCAGTTTCACACTTGTGAGAAGAGAGAGAGAGTGCAGAGTCTACGAAATCCTTACCAATTTTGACCTATACTATTGATGAGTTACTACTTGTAAATGCTTATCAGGTACCAGACCCTTCATTTGCTTTGTCTCATCTAATCTTTGCAATAACCCTGAGATAGATACGACCACCCTCGTTTATTACCAAGAGGTTGAGTAATGTTAGTACATCCAATCAGTGAAGAACCTAGATTTCAACCCATATGTATTTTCCCAAAGCCAATGAGGTATTGATAGGAACTTTTTTGTGTGTTTTTCTTTAATTCTAAAAATTTTAATAAAATATGAGGTATAATACAGATGTTATTTGAAAGATGGTGGCCAATTAATAAATTTCTATCTTCTACGAAGACAGAATAAAAAGAAATGGATTACAACTGCAGCATCTCAACAGTGATTTCATTTAAGGGGAAGGAGAATTTTTATAGAGTGGAGACCATTAGCCATGGTTGTGGTTATCTGCATGTTTTCTCCAGAGTTTTTTCATTAATCAGAGTCTTGCCCGTCTGAATTACTTAAAGTGTTGTTCTGACCAGATGTAAGCAGTTGAATAGGACAGTTACTCATGGTTCTTTTTGATTCATGGTCTAATCTGAAAACATCTCCTAATAACCAGATGTGTTCTTCAGCTGGAAGGAATAGAAATTATTTATGTAACATACTCTTAAAGGAACATAATATCATAACATATACTATAGGAAGTGTTTTATGAAAAGTGGAGAGGTCAGTTCTTTTAAATTAGTTAAAAAATTTCTCTCTCAAATTACTATTGTGATTAAAATATGTCTATGCATGCACATATATCTTATGCATACATATGCTTGAAGGAAAAAAGACCTATGAACATTCAAACTTACAATATTCATAAATTAAGAGGTAATTTAAATCAATGTTTCTGAACTTTTAAAGACTTGTCCCTTTAGATGGAACTGAGAATTCTTACACACACCTCTCAGCATTCTGATCTAAGAGTGTTCCCTTTGTGAAGGACTCTTAATGTCTAGAAAGTGTACCTCCTAGTCAGTAGGTATTGCTACGTTTTATTCTATATAGTTTCTCTTACAAGAAAAGTCATTTTTTCTCTTTTTATATAATATCATCACTTACTATGTGTTTTTAAAATTACGCCTTATCTGTCCACTTCTTCTAAAAATTCTGATTTGCTCTTACAGTGTAACCTCTTTCTGAATCTCAAATTTAAAAGCACACTTGAGTGCTTTCATAATCTCTGCCCACTATTCAGAGGAGTTGGGTGAGGACAGAAAAGGAAAACATAGGGTTGGCCTGGTGGCGCAGCAGTTAAGCTCACTTGTTCTGCTTCAGTGGCCTGGGGTCAGCCGATTTGGATCCCAGGTGCGGACCTACGCTCTGCTCGTCAAGCCGTGCTGTGGCAGGTGTCCCACATATAAAGCAGAGGAAGATGGGCACTGATGTTAGCTCAGGGCCAGTCTTCCTCAGCGAAAAGAGGAGGATTGGTGACAGATGTTAGCTCAGGGCTAATCTTGCCCCCGCCAAGAAAAAAACCCCATAAAGCTGAAATGTGAGGAATCATTCCCAAATAACTAGGCATGAAGATTTCTCTGAAACTGTGATATGCTCCACAACAATGCAGTTAGTGATCAACTTCTTAGCTGCCTTAAGTGAAATTCACCTGTCCCCAGTCTTGCTGATTTCCCCTTTTTAATTATTAGCCACTCTTTCAAACATGTACCTAAAACAACTTTGCTAGACTTCATTTGAATTATACTTGTACTCTTGAGGCAAGTTAATTACAGCACAGTTGAAATTCTGTTAGAAAGAGCTTCAGCATTTCTACTTAGAGGCAAGCATCAGACTGAAAACCTGCTGTGTCACTCAGCTGACATTTCAGATGCTTCTATTGCTCTTGAAAACATCCTTGAGGAAACAATGTACAGCAAAGGAATGCAAAATACTAACTTCCCCGTTATTATAAAAATCGAATTACTTAATGCCTAATTACCCTCTTAGATAGAGTTGCACGTTTGTAAACAGTCATAAGTGAAAAAGCAGAATGATTATGTTTGAAATTCGGTCACTGAAGTTACTAGTAATTTGGTTGATTCCATTTTCACCATGCCCCAGGATCATTGCCAAATATCTCACTCATTGGGTGATTGCCAAAGCATAGAAAACCCTAATAAAGAATGTTAGTGGAGTTATTAAGTTATTACTCTTCCTATTACTCCCTCTTTTCTCCTCTTTTCTCCTTTTTTTTCCCCTCTACTCCCCAAGTAGGCACATTGTCTGCAAATGGGGGTAATCATCTTGCCCAGCTTTATAATACCATTAAGATACTTTCATAGCAAAGCCCACAGAAAAGTGAGCTATTAACAGTGGACATGTAATAGCAACTGCAATTATGATAAATACAATAAAATGTACTCGTTAGAAGTATTAAGACATTCAAGGTTTGGGAAAAAATTCACTTTGGTGAATTAGCAAAGTGAAGAAAGTCAACTGAGCCCTTGTTTTCACCGTCTTGGCCCTCTCTGATAGCTCCTATCTATTCCCTTCTGTGCAAATGTCTATCAAATTAATATTTACAGCTAGAAACTTGGCATCTTCACTTGGATGTTAAAGGAATCTCTACTCCACTATTTTCTAACAGCTTTATTGAAATATAATTCATGTATTATATAATTCATCGCTTAAAAAGTACAACTCATTGGGTTTTTTTCGTAAGTTCACAGGGTTGTGCAACCATCACCGTGATCTAATTTTACATTTTCTTCTTCCCCCAAAGAAACTTCATACCCATAAGCAGTCACTTCCCATCCCACCCCCCAGCCCTAGGCAACCATTAATCTACTTTCTGTCTCTATATAGATTTGCCTATTCAGGACATTTCATGTAAGTGGAATCATACAATGTAGTCATGCATCTTTTAATGATGGGGATATATTCTGAGAAATGCATCATCAGGCAATTTCGTCATTGTGCAAACATCATAGAGTGTGCTTATACAAACCTAGATGGTATAGTTTACTACACATCTAGGTTATATGGGACTAATCTTATGGGACCACTGTTGTATGTGATGTCTGTCATTGACCGAAACATCGTTATGTGACACGTGACTGTATATGGTCTTGGGTGACTGGCTTCTTTCACTTAGGGTAATGCTTTTAAGATTCATCCATGTTACAGCATTTTATTTCTGTTTATGGCTGAATAGTATTCCATTCTGTGGATATAGCACATTTTGTTTATCCATTCCTCAGTGGATAGACTTTTGGGTTGTTTCCACCTTTTGGCTGTTACGAATAATGCCACTATGAATACTCAAGTACAAATTTTTGTGTGAACATATGTTTTCATTTCTTTTGGGTAGATATATAGAAATGGATTCACCAGGTCTTATGGTAAGTTTACATTTAGTATTTTTAGGAACTGCCAAACTGTTTTCCATAGTGGCGACACCATTTTACATTCCCACCAGCAATGACCAGGGTTCCAATTTCTTCACATCCTTGTGAACACTCATTATTGCTTGTCTTTTTGATTGCAGCCATCCTAGTGGATGTGAGGTGATATCTTATTGTGGTTTTGATTTGCGTTTCCCTAATGACTAATGACATTGAGCATCCTTCCATGTGTTTATTGGCCATTTGTATATCTTCCTGGGGATATATCAATTCAAATTTTTCGCCCATGTTTTTGTTTTAAAATATACTATATTAATAAAATTTTGAGTAATAGTAAGGCTCACAGATCAGGAGATGGTTGTCATTGAAAAGATAGTTTATTACTCACATTTCCCAAGAGGAGAGGGCATGCCATGCTGGGAGGGGGCAAATGGGGTAGCACTAGGGTAAATCACGAGGCAGAGAGGAGATAGGAGGGAACCGCGGGCAAGAGCCTTTATTGCAGTTTCTACAGGAAGAAACAGAGGAGGTAGGGCAAGCAAGCTAAGGATTGGCTAGTTTGAATAATTTCATCAGGCCCTGGGGCATAAGGGTCTTTCTCTAGTTGTCTGGTACTAGGGTGATTAGAGCAGGTGGATAGTGGCCCTGAGTCAAGAATCTGATAAAGGACGTAGTTGAAAGTTTGGACTCTGGATTGATTGGTATGTATTTTGAAAGTGCATCCCTACAAGGAAGAGTTCTCCTGGACATGAGGAGGGCGATGAGGGAAGCGGGTGACTAAGGCACACAATCAAGTTGTCTGGAATAAGGCATGTCCAGCAGATGCATTTAGAGCAGATGTTAAAGCAGCAAGATCATAGAAGCTAGAAACATGGTTCATAAATTTTTTAATTGGGTTCTTTGTCTTTTTATTGCTGAGTTGTAAGGAATAAACAACTTTATTTACTCTATATACAAGTATCTTATCAGATATATAATTTGCAAATATTTTCTTCCATTTGGTGGATTGTTTTTTCACTTTTTAGGTGGTATAATTTTCAGCAAAATGGTTTTAATTTTGATATAGTCCCATATATTTCTTTCTTTCTTTTGTCACTTGTGATTTTGGTGTCATATCTAAGAGATCATTGCCTAACCCAAGGTCACAAAGATTACTCCCCTATTTTCCTGAATTTTATAATTTTAGTTCTTATATTTAAGTCTATAATCTATTTTGAGTTCATTATGGTGTATGGTGTGAGGTAGGAGTTGAAACTCATTCTTTGGCTTGTGGATATCCAGTTTTTCCTGTACCATTCATTGAAATGACTGTCCTTTCTCCATTTAATGATCTTGACATCCTTGTTAAAAAGCAATTGACTATACATGCAAGGGTTTATTTCTGAGATCTTTATTCTATTCCATTGGTCTGTGTTTGTCCTTATGCCAGTACCATACTGTTTTGATTGCTATAGCTTTGTAGTAAGTTTTGAAATCAAGAAGTGTCAGTCCTCCGACTCTGTGCTTCTTTTTCAAGATTGCTTTGACAATTCTGACTTCCTTGCATCCATATGAATTTTAGAATCATATCATCAATTTCTGAAAAAAAGTTAGCTGGGGTTCTGATAAGCATTGAATCTGTAGATAGATTTGTCTTTCCATTTGTTTAGATTTTCTTTTATTTCTTCCCACAATGTTTTGTTTAATTGTACAGTCTTACAATTCTTTCTTTAAATTTATATTTAAGTATCTTATTCTTTTTTTGATGTAATTGTGAATGAAATAGCTTTCTTCATTTCATGTTTGGAATGTTATTTGCTGGGCTGTAGAAATATGACTTATGTTTGTTTCTTGATCTTATAGGCTTGTTAAACTTGTTTATTAGTTCTAATAGTTTTTTAGTGATTTCCTTAGGATTTTCTATATATAAGATCATGTAATGTGCAAAGAGAAATTACTTTACTTTTTCCTTTCCAATCTGGTGCTGTTTATTTACTTCTTTTGCCTAATTGCTCTGGTTAGATAGAACCTGCAGCACAATATTGAATAGAAGTGTCTAGAGCAGACGTGCTTGTCTTGCTCTTGATTCTAGGAGGGCAGCTGTCAGTTTTTCACCATTAACTATAATGTCAGCTGTGGGTTTTTTGTATATGACCTTTATTAGGTCGAGGAAGACTCCTTCTGTTCTTAGTTTGTTGAGTCTTTTAATTGTGAAAGAGTGTTAGGTTTTGTCAAATGCTCTTTCCACATCTATTGAGATGATTAGGTGTTATTACACTTTACATTGTTATGGTGTATTACATTGATCAATTTTTGTACGTTGTGCCAATCTTGCCTTTTGGAATAAATCTCACTTAGTAACAGGATGTAATTCTTTTTATATGTTGCTGAATTTGGTTTGGCAGTATTTTTTTTTGAAGATTTTTGGTCTATATTCACAAGGAGTATTGGTCTGTAGTTTTCTTGTGATATCTTTGTCTGGTTTTGATATCAGGTTAATACTGGTCTCCTTGGGTGAGTTGAGAAGTATTCCATCCTCTGTTTCTTGGAAGGGTTTATGCTGTTAATTCTTCTTTAAATTTTCGGTAGAATTCACCAGTGAGACCATCTGGTCTTGGAATTTTCTTTGTGGGAAGTTTTTTTTTTTTTAAAAAAAATTACTAATTCAATCCGTATATCTGTTACAGGTGCATGCAGGCTTTCTATTTCCTATTGATTTGCTCCAGTAGTCTGTGTGTTTCCAAGAACTTGTCCATTTAAGTTATCTAGTTTGTTGGCACACAGTTACTCACAGCATTCCTTTATAACCTTTTTATTTCTGTAAAGATTGTAGTGATGTGCTCTTTGTCATACTTGAGCTTATTAATTTGAATCTTCTTTTTTCTCTTTGTCAACATAGCTAAAGTTTTTCAATTTTGTTGATCTTTCAAATAGCTAACTTTTGCTTTTGATATTCGCTACTAGTTTTCTAGTCTCTCTTTCATTTATTTTCACTCTACCTTTTATTATTTCTTTCCTTCCCCTTGGTTTAAGTTTAGTTTGTGTTGCTTTTTCTAGTTTCTTGAGGTGGAATATTATGGTATTGATCTAACGTCTTTCTTCCTTTTTTAATTACAGGCATCTGCAGCTTTCAATTCCCCTTTAACCCCGGTTTAGGTGTATTCAGTAGATTTTGGTATATCAAGGTCTCATTTTTATTTATATTTTATTTTTATTTTTTTGTGGAAGATTAGCTCTGAGCTAGCTACTGCCAATCCTCCTCTTTTTGCTGAGGAAGACTGGCCCTGAGCTAACATCCATGCCCATCTTCCTCTACTTTATAGATGGAACGTGGACCACAGTATGGCTTTTGCCAAGCAGTGCCATGTCCACACCCGGGATCCGAACTGGCGAGCCCCGGGCCACTGAGAAGTGGAACGTGTGCACTTAACCACTGCGACACTGGGCTGGCCCCTCATTTTTATTTATATCAAAATATTTTCTAGTTTCTCTTTGATTGTTCTTTGACATATTTGTTATTTAGGATTGTGTTAATTTCCACATATTTGTGAATTTGCCAAATTTCTTTCTGTTATTGATTTCTGATTTTATTCTCTTCTGGTTAGAAAGCACCCTGTGTATGATTCCAATCCTTTTAAATTTATTGAGGCTTATTTTATAGCCTACCATATGGTCTATCTTGGAGAATATTCCATGCCCAATTAAGGAGAATATGTGTTCTGCTGTTGTTAGATGGAATGTTCTTTGGAAGTCTGGTAGATCTAGTTGGTTTGTAGTTGTTAAGTCTTCAATTTCCTTGCTGATCTTCTGCTTAGTTGTTTTATCCATTATTGAAAGTGAGGTATTGAAGTCCCCCACTGTAATTGTTGAATTCTCTACTTCTCCCTTCAATTCTCTTGGTTTTTGCTTCATGTATTTTACAATTCTGTTGTTAATTGTGTGTGTGTGTTTGTATAATTGCTATATCATCCTGCTGTGTTAACTCTTTTATCGTTACGAATTGGCCCTCATTATCTCTAGTGACATTTTTTAGTTTCAAATCTATGGTCATCCGTATGTCAACATAAATCACTTGTATGTTAAAGGTCATGCATACGTTCCCTTTCCCACAGTAAATTTTAATTCTTTACGGTGAATGTATGTATGGCTTGGAGGCTGCTAGCAAAGATCAGAGAAGTTTACTTCTTTTTTTGCCCCACCTTCAGTTAAGGACTAGTAGCTTAGAGGTTCTTCCTCTGGTCCTTTTTGAGAGGGTGCAGCCTTGCATTCACATAGGCTTTCAGAATGCCAGGGACAAGTGTGATTTTACTTTTCATCTTGGATTTCTAGGAGTCATCCCTAGGCTAGAGTAGTTTATTGTCTAGTCAGTGTTTGGTCAGAGATTGTGTTTAAGCCACTTGTGCCAGTGAGACTTCTGCCCTGTCTTGATGGGGCTGGGGGTGACTTGGGGAACACTTCCAAGTTTGCTCCCTGTCCTGCACTGATTGATTCTGAGTGGATGCAGCCTAGTGAGTGTGCATAACATTCTCAACTCCCAGAGTTGACTATGATCCCAAAAGGGCTCTTCTTTGTTGTTTCTTTCCATAGCTCTGTCTATTAAACTTTTGGCTGCTCCACTGTTTTGCTGGTATCATGGAGCTACCAGCCTCCTCTTAACGGTTCCCTACCAAGATGTCCATTGTTATACAATGCCTTTAAGCATGGAGTCCCCTTGCTCTGTTTCAAACAAAGTTGGTTCCCTCAGGTAGAGCTCTAGAATCCTTAGTCCTATGGCCTACCTTTTCCACTGGGCAGAATCCTCGTAGCACTGCATCAGAGCTAAGGGGAGGGAACATGCTTTTACCGGAGTGTCATTCACTCTCTGAATGGGCCCTGGGGTGGTGCTTGCCCTTAGTTATTCTGATTTGCCCCTCCTGGTGCTGAAGAAGAGGAAGCTGAGGTCGGGGCAAATGTGGACCTAATATTTTCAGCCTGCCACACTTTAAGAATTACTTCCATCCTATGAGTGGAGACTGGGTGGGGAGATGGAGACCCAGTCATCTCCTATACTCCTGTACTTGCCTAGAACAGAACTTCTTCAACACGAGGCTGGGGGTGGGAGTGGGGAAATGAAAAATGCTGTTGGCTTGACCCTCCTAGGGTAAGACTTATAGCTCCAGACTTGGAGATGTGAGGACAGGGAGCCCCATCTTCTTGGCTGCATCTGCCTGAATTGGAGTGGCTGGGTTAGTGCTTCTCTAGTCTAGAACTGGAGAGAGTTGTTAAAGGAGTGGCCATGAGATGAATGCCATAGACTCTTGGTTTTCTCATTAAGAGCCAGTAGATAGTCTTAAATGATTGTTTCTCTATTCACTGCATGCCCTTATGACATGATTTTTTTGAAAAAAGTTGTACCATTTAAATTGTTTTTCTGTAAAGAGGCTCTGAAGAGGTTTTTATATTGCATTCTAGAATTTCTGCCACCTTCTCGCTCTCCTCCTCCTCCAATATTTCTTAACTTATTAAATGACTCCATCATCCATGCCCTCAGTAGATTTGAAGAGAGACTCAAATTTCCACTAACGCCTTAACTTAGTACAAATAATTATCAGCTCCTTCTTTAAATATTACAATAGCCTCTTTATTAGCAATAGTGGAAGTTTAGGGGCCGGTCTGTGGCCAGGTGGTTAAGTTCGCCTGCTCTGCTTTGGCGGCCTGGAGTTCACCAGTTAGGATCCTGGGCACAGACCTATACACTGCTCATCAAGCCATGCTGCGGTGGCGTCCCACATAGAAGAACTAGAATGACCTACAACTAGGATATACAACTGTGTACTGGGGCTTTGGGGAGAAAAAAAGAAAAAAAGAGGAAGATTGGCAACAGATGTTAGCTCAGGGCAAATCTTCCTCACCAAACAGCATAACTTTTAAAAACAAAAGACAAAAATTTCCTATTCTGGAGATCTTTTAAAAAAACAAGTGGAAGGATAAACTATTGCAATAAAGAAATCCTCAAGTACAATGTATCAAACCATTTAATTCTGGTATCTTTTTCTCTTATTCTTTCTTTGGCTGTCTTGAGTCTACTTACGTGCTCATTGAAGGAAATCTTCATCTCTGTTATTGAATTTGTCATTTACAGCATTTTCATTGGATTCCTCTTTATAGTTTCTATCTCTAAGTTGAAATAATTCATCTCATTTAGCTTATTTTCCACCTCTTCCATTGGAGCATTTAAAATATTAACGACAGTTCTTTTAAATTCCCTATCTTGATAGTTCCAACAGCTGTGTCATGTCTGAATCTGGTTCAAATCAAAGAGATTGCTTTGTCTTTTGCCATGGTGTTGTTTTTCATTAATTTTTTGTATGCCTCACAGTTTTTTGTTGAAATTTGAACATCATATTTAGGACAGCAGAGGCTGACATTTTATGACTGGAATTAGGCATGTCTTTCCTTGTTCTAGCCCGTTAGTATGAGATTTAGAGTCTGTTTTTCCAGAATTGAGCAGGCCTGGGGATTTGTTACTGCTATGGCTATTTTAAGTGCACCACTGACTTCAAATTCCTCTGTCATTACTTTGTGTTGAGGGTGAAAGCTGGTTTGCCAGAGAGTTTTTCTCAATATCTGTTCCAATTTTAGTTGCAGGTCTCTCTTTTGTTCTATCACTCAGAAAGAGTCTCTCTTCATGTCCCTGCCCCTCTTACACCAGTAACTGCCCTTGCTTGTTACTCTAAACGTGTGAGCCTGATGGCAGGAAGAAGTGTAGAGTTATTCTCTATTTTTTGATTAAGCCTGAGTCTTAGGAAGAACTCTGTCCCTGGAGTGCTTCTGTGGCTGTCTCGGTGCTCCTGACCTTTACCAACTTTGCTTCTTGACACAGCACATCTTCCTGCCACTACCCCAGGAGCAGAGGGCTTTTCTCTGTTGTTCTCTCCAGCTGCAAGGAGTTGTTTTTTAAGCGTGTGAGGAGTCAGCTTGCATTTTTAGAGCAGACTTCTACAAGTCAGACATAGTCCATTTTAACTAGAAGTCCCTTCTAATCACATTTCTGGGCTCTCACATTCCTATCAAGAATAAAAATACAACCTAAGCCAACTCATTGTTGGAACAGGCTTTTGACAGTGCCCTAAGGGGGACATTGTTTGTTGCCCTTCTCACAGCAGTTTAAGACCTTTATTCAACAAAGAAGATAGGGGAGAAAGATGGAGGAGGTGGGGGGGGGGGGGCCGATGTTCATGTCTTTCTAACAGTGCCTACTGTTTCCCTCTTCCCACAATACCACGAGTGATTCTTCTTCTGGACTCTTTTTCTCTCCATATATCTGTGCCCTCTGTGATTTCTGTCTTCTTGTTAGCTCACACTCAACTTTTACTCATTTCTTAAAAATTTTAGCTGAGTCATTTTCACCACTGCTCTGTGGCATCTGCCTCAAGTAAGGTAGTGTTGACAGCGCATCTCTCTTTGCAGACACCTGTCTTCCTTGGATTTCAGGTGAGTTGCTTGTCCTATGACCTTTGCTCTATAAGAAGTTAAAGAAAACATGTGAGATTTGATTTCTCCAGTGTTTTTGTTTTTTTCGTAAGGGTGGAAGTGATTTTCTTTCCAGCCTTCTCCATTCTAAGCAGAAACAAGAAATCTATGATGTATTGAATAATTTTAATGTTGCCCTATGGAGAATAAACATGACATGACTAGAAAATAGATGCAAGAAAACCAGGGAGTGGGTCTTTAGTAGTATAGAGGTCAGCTAATGGTTGCTTAGATTAAGGGAGTGATGTTGGAAGTGGAGACAAATGGACTTTCTCAAGAAATAGGTAGGAAGTAAAATTAACATGTTGCCTATAGATTGTATAAGGTAGGGGAGGAAGATGGAGATAATTGTCCAGAATGACTCCAAATTTCCTGGTCTATAAGACAAGATAATGAAGACAGGGAACACTAGAAGCCAGTGGTTTTCAGGGGAGGGTGATGAGTCTGATTTTGTACATATGGAATTTGAAGTGCCCTTGAGGCAGTCAGTTGGAGACCCTGAGTTTTTGTTGTCAGTGCTGTCCATCGATTCCAATTCCTAGTGACCCTGTGTACAGCAAAGTGGAACCCTGCCCAGTCTTTCTGCAACATCCTCTTACTTTCTGGTGCTATATCAGACAATGCTCCACTGCCATTCATAGGGTTTTCATGGCCAATTTTTTTGGAAGTGGATGACCAGGTCCTCTTAGTCTGTCTTTGTCTGGAAGCTCCCCTGAAACCTGTCCATGGCTGACCCTGCTGGTATTTGAAATACCAGTGGCATAGCTTTCAGCTTCACAGTAACATACAGCTGCCACAGTATGACAACTGACAGATGGGTGGTGTGGTTTCCTGACCGGAAAATGAGCGCAGACCATGGCGGTGAGAGTTTTGAATCTTAACTACCAGACCACCAGTGCTGGCTAGACCTTGAGGAGGTTTCAGAGTTCAGACATGTCTAATCTATAGAAATAAAATTGTAAACCATTTTCTTGTAGCTCATCATAAAAGTCATGGTCCATTGAAGTCATAGAAACAGTATAAAATGAGAAGAAATGAGGGTTTAGGACAGAGATTCAAGGAAATCCTTTAGGGCACACCCAACTTGTTCTCAATGCCCCAGACATATTAACCCTCTTTTAGTTCATGGACTACAGAATGCTGTTCCCCAGCTCCAAGCCTTTGAACGTGTTTTTTTCTGCTGGGATTGTTCTTCATAACCTTCATCAACTGCCCTTTCTTATTCCCAAACATTTTAACTGACTTCTATGACTTCAGTGACTCAAGTTTTCCTCTACCAGGATGACTTTCTTTACTTTCTTGAAATCAATTTGTCCCACTCCAGAGCAGCTTGGGTCCCCATTACACACTCCCACTCCGTACTTCTCCTTCATGAACTTTCTACCTTAATTTCTTGTTCAGCATTTATCTCCACCCAAACTATAAGCTTGATGATTGCATGGATTTATATTTATCTTTCTTACCAATAAGTTTGTTGTCCTGGGCCAGAGTCTGGCCCATAATGGGCGTTCAAAAAATAATTGAATAAGTGAGTTGTTGTAAGACCAGGTTTCATCCTGCTTATGGATCAACTGAAGTTGTGTGCTAAGACTCATGTGAACTTGATATAATAATACTGAATAATTCTGAGCTATGATTATTTGGAGGTTGAGGTGACATCTTTGAACCATTGGTCTTTAACTCACAGAAACGTAGAAGAGAGAAAAACTGAAATTGGGAGATGGAGAGGACATTGTATGGTATATATTATTTTTATAGTCTTCTGCTTGGATGAAAACCAGAATTTGAATAGTAACGAAGTCAGACATGGAGAAAGAAATGAAGTTTTTCCTCTGATTCATCTCTTTCTCTCTCTCTCTCCTCTCTTTCTCTCAGTCTCTTTTTGTCTCTCTCTCCTTAACACAACTCTTCTCAACTCTTTCCTATTAAAAGTGTCTGTATCCTGGAGAATAAAAAGAAAGAAATCTGGAGGGACTTGGATATAGTACCTGTATTTTTCTCATTAGTTTAATCTAATTACTTTAATCGTAATTGGTGCTTCTGTTTGGCGCCAGGAATTATTAAGGGCTTATTCCTGTCAATACTTGCTGTTAGTCCTCTGTCGCATCCCATCCTCTTTGCTAACAAGGTGACAGAGAAGAGAGTACAAGACTAAAGTAATAGGGTAGAACAAGGAGTGTAATTATTGTACAACAACCTTCTCTCAGGGAGCAAAAAGAGATATTGAATAAAGGGCAAGACGCTTGGAAATCCTTGCTGTGCAGTTATTATAACCTAGCCGTGCAGCAATTATATCACTTCTGTGAAGATTTTTAAAAATTATAACATAAATAGTTTTAAAAAAAAGAAAAAAACCTTGGGAAGAATTGTAAAGAAAATGCCAACTTATGAAATAAGTTTTGCTATTTTTAACTTCATTCTAGTTAATGTTGCAGTAGATGATAATTTCCTTGCCTGTTGGAGACTAGTTTTTTAAAAATGTCTTCCAAAATTAGGTAAAACGTTATAACAGAACTTCACTTTTCTTGAGCAGAGTTGAAATGAAGGTTTATGAAAAGTGCTTATTAAACAAAATAGAAATACAAAGTTAAAAATTTCAAGCTCTTAGCGACACCAGCATTCAAACTTTTCAGAGCAGAAACTGAACAGCTCATAAGGTAAGAAACATAAAGAACCCCAAATTAAACTAAATGTCAGTAAGAAACATAAAGAACCCCAAATTAAACTAAATGTGAGTTTATGGCTTAATATCTATATTTAACTGGGAGTAGGTGGTTCAGTGGGGAAGGCAGAGTAATGGTGCTGGAGTATCTTTAAGCTAATATCGTCTTTTTGCCACCCTAAAGAATGTTATTCCAACTATGGATCTTTCAGCATTTCCTTCTGGCTCAAGCATTTCAGAGGTGTAAGAGAAGCCTTTACTGAATGTATGGGGAAACTTTCTATAATTGTTCCAAGGATAGAACTTTGTCTTATGCATCTTTCCATTCCCTAAATCTTAAGGCAATACTGTGTAAATTGTGAGAGCTAAAAAAAAAAAAAACCTTGTTGAATCAACTAAATATACTAAGAAAATTATTTGGAGAAGGTAGGTTTTTAAAATTATTTTATTGAAGTCATGTTGGTTTATAATATTGTGTAAATTTTAGGTGTATAGAACTGTAGTTCAGCTTCTGTATACTGTGCATTGTGTTCACCATCAAAAGTCTAGTTTCCATTTGGCACCATACGTATGTGCCCCTTTATCCCTCTCACCCTTCCCCCCCCATCCTTCCCCTCTGGTGAGCACCAATCTGTTCTCTGTATTTATGTGTTTGTTTGTTTATCTTCCACGTATGAGTGAAATCGTCCGGCGTTTGTCTTTCTCTCTCTGGCTTATTTCACTTATCATAATATTCTCAAGTTCCATCCATGTTGTTGCAAATGGCATGATTTTGTCTTTTTTGTGGCTAGGTAGTATTCCACTGTATATATATACCACATGAGGTGTTAATTTTTAATGTATTGTATAATGATAAAAGAGCTAGTTTGGTACGGTGCTTAGGTAAGATTAAGATAATACAGACAACATTAGATTATATCTTGAAAGTTATTGAAAATTTAGGTCTATTGGTAGCTTCAATAAAACATGTACACCATTGTTACATGTTGAATAGTTATTTTCATCACAAATTTGCTGAAAAAATAATAACTGACCTAAAAATGCAGATTCTGGAATGCAATTAATTAAGATATACAAAGAAAAAACATTATAGGAAATTATATGGAGATGGGGTAATTTCTGAGAAACATGTTGTCCTGGATATTCTATAAGGCCAGGAGTATCTTGGAGACAGGCATCTATGATAAAACCACTAAATCTCCTGATTATCAGGTCTTACTTGATTTGAAGCTGCATTGTGTTGTTTACCATGCTAGTGTAAAAAGCATTCAGTAAGTCCACTGAAAATATTGCTAGCAGATACATAAAAAAGGAGAGTAATACCAAAATCATGAATAAGTGTCTAATCCAATGAGTACAAGTCACTTCTTCTTTTATGATGGAAGAAGCTTAACATAATTAACCTGTCGTCTGGGAGCTAACTGGTCCTTGCAATACAGCTCCATACAGAGTCAGATTGGTTCTTGCTATTGGGAAAATAGGCATTCAGTATTGGCCATAGCCAGGTCAGTCTTGGTTAATGCTGTGGACTGAATGTTTGTGTCTTCCCCAAATCCAAATGTCGAGGCCCTGGTTTGCAATGCAGTGGTGTTTGGAGGTGGGGCCTTTGGGAAGTAATTGGATTTAGCCATGGGAATGGAGGCCCTAGGAGGTGATTGGTACTCATTTAAGAGGATGAAGAGACCAGAGTCGCCTCTCAGCTACGTGAAGATACAGTGAGAAGGATGCTGTCTATAACCTAGGAAGCCAGCTCTCCCCAGAACCCCATATGCTGACACCCTGATCTCAGACTTCCAGCCTCCAGAACTGTGAGAAATAACTTTGGTTTAAACTATGCAGTCTGTGATGTTTTGTTACAGTAGCCTGAGCAAATTAAGACAGTTAAAAGAGGTCCAGGTTGTTTGCTTAGTAATAACCTCTATCCTTCTCACCATGGCCCCCTTATTCATTAACCCATTGATCAAACCCTGAGCTAACTAGAAAAGTACTTCCACAAAAGTAGTGCAATCATTCACAGAGTAGATCACCTGTCTACCTGATTATTAAGAATGTCTTCTAGGGGCCGGCCTGGTGGTGCAGCAGTTAACTGCCCACCTTCTGCTTCGGTGGGCCAGGGTTTGCCGGTTCAGATCCTGGGTGCACACATGGCACCGCTTGGCAAAGAGGAAGATGGGCACGGATGTTTGCTCAGGGCCAGTCTTCCTCAGCAAAAAGAAGAGGACGATTGGCAGCAGTTAGCTCAGGGCTAATCTTCCTAAAGAAAAAAAAAAAAAGAATCTCTTCTGCAGGGGCCCACCCCGTGGCCGAGTGGTTAAGTTCGCCCACTCCACTTCAGGGCCCAGACTTTTGTGGGTTTGGATCCTGGGCACAAACATGGCACTGCTCATCAAGCCATGCTGAGGCAGTGTCCCACATAGTACAATCACAAGGACCTACAACTAGAATACAACTATGTACTGGGGGGCTTTGGGGAGAAGAAGGAAAAAAAAAGATCGAGATTGGCAACAGATGTTAGCTCAGGGCCAATCTTTAAAAAAAAGAACCTCTTCTTCAGTAGAGGTCTTTTGTTGAGCAATCACATGAGATATGACTATTCTCATGTTCTGTCCTATTTTTAGAATATTGTCTCCATGTGGACTGAAGACTCAACTGGACTATTAGTCATTAGGCAGGCATCACTGTAGAAGTTGACCTTGGTTTATCCTTCCTTCCTTTCAAAGGAAGAAATCTCCCCCACTGGGAAGACTTCAGTGTCATGCTGAATGGGACTGTAATACCACTGCAGTCCACTCTGACTTGGGTTAACATATCAAGAAAAGCTAATAAACTAGGCTTGAGGTTTCTTCACTCTCAGTCAACTGATCATAGGAAACTCTCCAAAAGTCATACCAATTAAAGAAGAGGAAGGAATGTAGCACTAGAAAAGCGGAGGGTGTGAGTAATTGACTCATGCAACTAACTTCTAGCTTCTGGATCAGTTTATTGCTTTTCTGTAGACACTATTTCCATTTGACTGCCGTGGTATGTGTTCAACTTCATAGTTAGGCGCGATAACCAACTCATGATGGTAGCTTGTACTACTTCATAGTAATCACGGTATGAAGGATCTAAGAGTTTATCCTACTTGTGGCTCAGAAGTTAGTTTGCCAGTATCACAGATGCTGGCAGAAGTTGCAAGATGCCTGGGTCAAGACTTTCTTACTCATGGCACAGCACGTAGCCTGTTTATATTAGTCCTATGGGGAAGAAGTGGAAGTAGACCCAGTTGGGCACTGCATACACAATGGATTTCTGTTTTAAGGAGATAAACAAATGAATGCCTGACTTCCACAAAATAAGTCCAATCCTGAGGGTACACATGGTGGGCTCCTGGAAGCAAAATGTTTACAAATGTCAGGACATTCAGTGAGACATATATTAGTTAGTGGCACGGGTTTACAGTGCTTCCTGTGTGGCCTCTTGTCTGGCTATAGGGTCTTATGATTCTTAGTCAATTTTGAATAATGGCTCTAGTATTTGTTGGAGGGAACGCTTGAGGAAAGGCAGTCCAATCCATTTTATTGTCCATGACACCAGCTAGGTAGCATTAACCAATCCCATTAAATGGCTAAGAATGGAGGTGGGGACAACATTCGGAGGTGCTGATAGGTGTTATGTGTGGGAGGCACAAGAGCTCAGGTTATCCCTGCTGCCTCTGATGGACTTCACAGTGAGGTTGAGGGGAGTGATGAGCAAATCAGGTGAAAGCCACCTGGCAAGGGATGGCAGACCCAGCAATCAGTCCATTTTAAGGCACTTGCAACAGCTTGGGAGAGCTGCACCAGGGTGTTGTCCTTCTGGAGGAAGACGTCAAGATCGTCAATGTCCCTCCCTCTCCCATAAGTCCCAGGATATAAGGTAGCCCCTCCTCAGGTTCCAGGTTGTTCTCCCTCCCTTGCCACAAATCAGTGTGTCCCATTTTAGAAACTGTAACTTTACATTTTTCCCAGCCATGCTTTATTTGTACCCAGTCTCTTCATCTGGGAAAGGTCAGGTGCAACATACTTAAGGCACTTTTATAAAACTTAATCAGAATTAAGCTTAATTCCCCTAGGCCCCCTTCAAGCCAGGGTGCCACCTAGAGGCTAGCCTGGGATTACTGTTAGGGAAAAGAAAGGCACATAATCCCCAACAATGTTCAAGAAGGAATAGTGAATTTTTAAAATAATCTATTTGACTCCCAACTACTTTCATCCCGAAAATCACCCAGAAGCAGGTGAAAGAGAATTATCCCTTTCTGGAGATGGCTACATTCAATGACAAATGTCATTGCTAAGGTGTACAGACTAGGAGAAGGGGAGTTAAGGGAGGTAGTTTTTGTGATAAAAGGTACATCATTGTCAGATAGCAAGTGGTCTGGAAAGCCAGAGAAATGACACAGATTAGTTTCAAGGGGTACCATGGTGTGTCTGGAGTCAATAATCAGTAGTCTGAAAAAGTGTCAACATTGGTGAACCAGGCCCAGGCATTTAAGAGAATCTTTGAGAATCAAGATCAATTGAGCCAGTGGCTTAGCTTCATGTGGAGGAATGGGGGATAAAGTTTCCCCCAGAAGAATAGCTGCCACTTTTTCATGTGAAACTGAGATGTCGCTGGGACCAGGCAGGGTACATTCTGGAACACATCATTCTTATTTGACAAGCAATGCTTTTTGAGCCCTTCCCACTGTGTTAGTCATTGAGCAAATTAACTCACCCTCAAATGGGATGTCAAGTCAGTGAACCACAAGACCTTCATGGGCCAGATATTAAGTTTTGACAAGAGATCAACAGCAAGCTAGTAGCTGCTTTTCCAAAGGTATGTGTCTGGTAGATGTGTCAGGGAAGCTACAAGTTTAAAACCCAAAGGCTGCCTCCAGGTGGAGGTTGCCTCCCTTTGCTGGAGGCTCCAATGGGCAAAAGCATCAGTTCCAGAGAGTTGTACTATGTCCGATACACAATGGGTCCAATAAGGTGCTCCTTCTTTTGGTGATGAGGGACCAAAGAAACAGCAGTTGTTCTTTCACTGTTAGATGGACTGAGCACTGTGAATCCATCCTTCCAGTCCCAAGAAGAGTTACTTGGCAAACATGAGTGTTCTCAGGGTTTACCAGCTACCTCTGTTGGCAGAAGTATGACAGCACCCTAGTCAGGGCCATTGAGACTGAGACTTCTGACTTACCAAATGAAAAGACATCATCTCCATAGTGAAAGCTTTGGATATCAGAGGGAAGAATAATACTCGTATTCAATACTGAAGCCTCTCTAATGGCAAATGGCAGTGGAGTTTGTCCCTCTAGCACTTCTCTACCTGCAGCTCTTCCAAAACTGGTATAATCTCTTTAGGCACTTATACAACAAGGAAGTACAAGCATATAGCACATCAATTTGTAGAAGCAACAAAGATAATACTTTGACTTGGCCAAAGGGCCCCATTCAACAGATCCTGTCACCTTGTCTCCTCCACTATGATCCCTGCCCAAAACCCATTGGTGGGATGTGGGCTCCCTTGGATCCTTTTCCCTCAGGTCTGTGTAGGATGAAGACTGGGCTCTTGTTTCTAACAGAGCCATAGAAAATGGAGTCCTTCCCCTCTCAGATGTTCCCCAGCATACTCAGGAAGTAGCTGAGGCTGGAGTCTAGTGAGAGTGAGAGAGAGAGAGTGAGAGAGAGAAACAGGGTTGGAGAGAGAGAGAGAGAGAAGGAGAAAGAGAGAGAAACATTCCATGCCAGTAAGAGTAACTGTATCACGGCGCAACCAAATGACTCCTCAACTCTTCCTTCACCTGCCTGGAGGAGTGAACACCAACAAATTGACGTTGAGGCAGCTTCTTTCTTTCCTACATGCTGGCCTTCAACCTCACTGAAAGGTAAGACAGCAGGAGACCCTTACTCTCCCATCTCACCCACCTCTTGGGAGAGATCATTTGCTACTGGACTCTAGGAAGGCTTCTGAGATCCCCTCACCCAGTCCACAAACAGACTTTGTCCTTCCCTCTTCCAGAAAGCCATGTCTCTATCAGCATCCCATCTTCATTACCGAAATTGTCATGAACTTTGAAGGGGCTGTGATTTTACTCTTCTGACAAGCTAACAAGTTAGCCTGCTACAGTTTCATAGATGTTGGCAGAAGACACACAATTCTCAGCTACAGACAAAGGACTTTGTCACTCATGACAGAGTAGACAGACAAAGCTTCATGTTTGTATCAGTTCCTTTATCCCCAAAGTCCCACAGGGCCCAGGTGGAAGCCTCACACATAGTGGGTGTGTCACAGCTGAGGCATGCTCACTCAGGAAACCACAATCTTTAAAGAGACTGTTAGTAAACTGGCCCAACCTTGGCACTGAAGGGACACGTAATCTTGTCTTCCCAGGATGTTTTCTATGCAGACATTCTTAAAAAGATAGTCCAGAGCATAGAACCTGAAAACAAGATGTGCAGAAACATGAGAGATCCATGGAGAATTGTTGTGAGTTTTAAAATTTTTTATTTATTTTCCTTTATTTTTTGGTTATTTTTTTATTGCAGTAATGTTGGTATATAACATTTTATAAATTTCAGGTGTACAATATTATATCTCAGTTTCTGTGTAGATTATATCATGTTCACCAACCAAAGGCTAATTACCATCCATCATGACACACATGTGCCTAATCACCCCTTTTACCCTCTTTCCTCCCCCAAACCCCTCTGGTAACCACCAACCAATCTCCGTTGCTATGTGTTTGTTTGTTGTTGTATTTATCTTCTATTTATGAGTGAGATCATATGGTATTTGGCTTTCTTCCTCTGACTTATTTCATAATATCCTCAAGGGCCATCCATGTTGTCACAAATGGCCAGATTTCATCATTTTTATGGCTCAGTAGTATTCCATTGTGTATATATACCACATCTTCTTTGTCCAGTCATCACTTGATGGGCACCTAGGTTGCTTTGAAGTCTTGGCTGTTGTGAATAATGCTGCAATGAACATAAGGGTACATATATCTTTATACATTTGTGTTTTCATGTTCTTTGGATAAATACTCAGCAGTGGAATAGCTGGATCGTATGGTAGTTCTATTGGTAATTTTTTGAGGAATCTCCATACTGTTTTCCATAGAGGTAGCACCAGTTTGCATTCCCACCAGCAGTGTATGAGGATTCCCTTCTCTCTATGTTCTCTCCAACGCTTGCTATTTCCTGTCTTCTTAAGTATAGCCATTCTGACGGGTGTGAGGTGATATCTCATTGTAGTTTTGATTTGTATTTCCCTGATAATCACTGATGTTGAACATTTTCCTGTGCCTGTTTGCCATCTGTATATCTTCTTTGGAGAAATGTCTGTTCAGATCTTTCACCATTTTTTAACTGGGTTGTTATTTTTGTTGTTGTTGAGATATATGAGTTCTTTACATATTTTGGACATTAACCCCTTATCAGATATATGGTTTTCAAATAATCTACTTCCAGTTGTTAGGTTGTCTTTTCATTTTGTTAATGGTTTCCTTTGCTGTGCAGAAGGTTTTTAGTTTGATGTAGTCCCATTTGTTTATTTTTTCTGTTTTCCTTGCTGAGTCAGACATGGTACTTGAAAATATGCTAAGACCAATGTCGAAGAGTGAACTGACTATGTTTTCTTCTAGAAGTTTCATGGTTTCAGATCTTACATTCAAGTATTTAATCATTTTGAGTTAATTTTTGTGTATAGTGTAAGATAATGGTCTATTTTTATTCTTTTGCTTGTGACTGTCTGGTTTTCCCAACGCCGTTTATTGAAGAGACTTTCCTTTCTCCTTTGTATGTTCTTGTGTCCCTTGTCAAAAATTAGCTGTCCATGTATGTGTGGGCTTATTTCCAGGCTCTTGATTCTGTTCCACTGATCTGTGTGTCTGTTTTTGTGCCAGTACCATGCTGTTTTTCTTACTATAGCTTTGTAATATATTTTGAAGTCAGGGAATGTGATACCTCTGGCTTTGTTCTTTTTTCTCACGATTCCTTTGGCTATTTGGGGTCTTTTGTTATTCTGTATAAATTTTAGGATTCTTTGTTCTATTTCTGTGAAAAATGTTGTTGGAACTTTTACAGGGATTGCATTGAATCTGTAGATTGCTTTAGGAAGTATGGAGATCTTAACTATGTTAATTCTTCCAATCCAAGAGCATGAAATGTCTTTCCATTTTATTGTGTCTTCTATTTCTTTCAACATTGTTTTATAGTTTTAATTGTACAGGTCTTTCACCTCTTTGTTAAGTTTATTCCCAGGCATTTTATTCTTTCCATTGGAATTATAAATGGGATTGTATTCTTAATTTCTCTTTCTGCTATTTTGTTGTTAGTGTATAGAAATGCAACTGATTTTTCTATGTTGATTTTGTATCGTGCAACTTTACTGTATTCATTTATTATTTCTAAAAGTTTTTTGGTGGATTCTTTAGGGTTTTCTATATAGAAAATCATGTCATTTGCAAATAGTGATGGGTTTATTTCTTCCTTTCCAATTTGAATCCCTTTTATTTCTTTTTCTTGCCTGATTGCTCTGGCTAGGACTTCCAATACTATGTTAAATAAAAGTGGTGAAAGTGGGCATCCTTGTCTGGTGCCTGTTCTTAGAGGGATTGCTTTCAGTTTTTGTCCGTTGAGAATATTAGCTGTGGGTTTGTCATATTTGTGCTTTATTATGAGTTTATTCAGAGCCTTTATCATAAATGGATGCTGTATCTTGTCAAATGCTTTCTCTGCCTCTATTGCAATGATCATGTGGTTTTTATTCTTCATTTTGTTAAGGTGGTGTATCACATTGACTGATTTGTGGATGCTGAACCATCCCTGCATCTCTGGAATAAATCCCACTTGATCATGGTGTATGATCTTTTTAATGTATTGTTGTATTTGATTTGCTAGTATTTTGTTGAAGGTTTTTGCATCGATGTTCATCAGTGATATTGGCCTGTAATTTTCTTTTTTTGTGTTGTCCTTGTCTGGTTTTGCTATCAGGGTAATGTTGGTGTCATAGAATGACTTAGGGAGCTTCCCCTCCTCTTAAATTTTTTGGAAGAGTTTGAGAAGGATGGATGTTGTCTTCTTTGAACGTTTGGTAGAATTCACCAGGGAAGCCATCTGGTTCTGGACTTTTATTTTTTGGGAGGTTTTTAATTACTGTTTCAATCTCCTTACTGGAGATTGGTATATTCAAATTCTCTATTATTTCTTCTTCTTTCTTTTTTTTTTTAAGGATTGGCACCCGAGCTAACAACTTGCTAATCTTTTTTCTTTTTTTGCTTTTTTCTCCCCAAATCCCCACCCCCGAGTAGATAGTTGTATACTTTTAGTAGTGGGTCCTTCTAGTTGTGGCATGTGGGATGCTGCTTCAACATGGCCTGATGAGTGGTGCCATGTCCGTGCCCAGGATCTGAACCGGCAAAACCCTGGGCCACCGAAGTGGAGTGCGCCAACTTAACCACTCAGCCACGGGGCTGGCCCCTTCTATTTCTTCTTAATTCAGTTTTGGAAGGTTGTGTGATTCTAAGAATTTACCCATTTCTTCTAGATTATCCAATTTGTTGGCATATACCTTTGCATAATATTCTCTACTATCTTTTGTATTTCCTAGGTTTCTGTTGTAATTTCTACCCTTTCATTTCTGATTTTATTTATTTGAGGCTTCTCTCTTTTTTTCTTGGTAAGTCTAGTTAAAGGTTTCTCAATTTTGTTTATCTTTTCAAAGAACCAGCTTTTGGTTTCATTGATTTTTTTCTATTTTTTTTAGTCTCTATTTCATTTATTTTTATTCTGATTTTTATTATTTCCTCCCTTCTACTGATTTTGGGCCTTGCTTGTTCTTCTTTTTCCAGTTTCTTTAGGGGCACTGTTAGATTGTTTGAGATTTTTCTTGTTTGTTGAGGTAGGCCTGTATTGCTATAAACTTCCTTCTTAGAACTGATTTTACTGTATCCCATAAATTTTGGCATGCCATATTTTAATTTTCATTTGTCTCTAGGTGTTTTTTGATTTCTCTTTTGATTTCTTCATTGACACAATCATTGTTCAGCAGCATTTTGTTTAATCTCCACATATTGGTGGCTTTTCCGATTTTCTTCCCATAGTCGATTTCTAGTTTCATACACTTGTGGTCAGAAAAGACGCTTGGTATTACTTCAATCTTCTTAAATTTTTTGAGACTTGTTTTTTGGCCTAATATGTGATCTGTCCTGGAGAAAGTTCCATGTCCATTTCAAAAGAATGTGTATTCTGCAGTTTTTGGATGGAGTGTTATGTATATATCTACTAAGTCCATCTGGTCTAATGTATCACTTAAGGGTCATGTTTCCTTATTGATCTTCTGTTTGGATGCTCTATCCATTGGTCTAAGTGGAGTTTTAAAGTCCCCTATTATTATTGTGTTGCTGTTTCATTCTCCTTTTATGTCTGTTAATAATAGCTTTACAGGGGCTGGCCTGGTGGTGTAGTGGTTAAGTGCACATGCTCCACTTTGGTGGTCTGGGGTTCATAGGTTCAGATTCCAGGCATGGAATCTGTACACTGTACACTGCTCATCACTCAATGAGGTGGTAGCATCCCTCATACAAAGTGGAGGAAGATTGGCACGGATGTTAGCTCAGGGCCAATCTTCCTATCCAAAAACAAAAAATTGCTTTATATATTTAAGTTGGGTGCACAGATGTTTACAAGAGTTATATCCTCTTGTTGGACTGTTCCCTGTATCATTATGTAGTGCCCTTCTTTGTCTCTTGTTACAGTTTTTGTTTTAAAGTCTATTTTTTCTGATATAAGTATTGCTATCCTAGCTTTCTATTTGTTGCCATTTGCATGGAGTAACTTTTTCCATCCACTCACTTTTAGTTTGTGAGTATCCTTAGGTCTGAAGTATGTCTCTTGTATGCAGCATATATATGAGTCTCATTTTTTGGTCCTGTCAACGATGGGGTGCCTTTTGATTGGAGCATTTGGTCCATTGATATTTAAAGTAGCTATTGATGAGAATGTACTTATTGCTATTTAGTTACTTTTTTTCTGGGCATTTTAGTAGTTCTTCTCTATTCCTTTCTTCTTCTCTTGCTCTCTTCCCTTGTGGTTTAATGACTTTATTTAGTATTATGTTTGAGTTTCTTTCTCTTAATTTTTTGTGTATTTGTTATACGTTTCTGGTTTGTGATTACCATGAGGTCCTTATATAATAACCTACGTATATAGCAATCTATATAAAGTTGATGGTGTCTTTAGTTTGACCTCTTGCTAAAAGCTCTACTCTTTTACTCCCCTCCTCCCACATTTTATGTTTTTGATATCATATCTAACCTCTTTTTTGTGCATGTGTATCCATTACCCTCTTGTCATGGAAATAGATAATTTTAGTGCTTTTGTCTTTTGACCTTCATATTAGCTTCATAGGTGGTTGATCTGCTGCCTTTACTGTATATTTGCCTTTAGCAGTGATTTTATTTCTTTTTTTTTTGGATAATATTCCTATTCCTATTTGTGGTATCCTCTTTTCCACTTAAATAAGTCCCTTTAGCATTTCTTGTAAGGTTGGTTTCTTGGTGATAAATTCCTTTAGTTTTTGCTTGTCTGCAAAACTCTTTATTTCTCCTTCCATTCTGAGTGATAACTTTGCCAGGTAGAGTATTCTTGGCTGTAGGTTTTTTCCTTTCAGCACTTTAAATATATCACACCACTCCCTTCTAGCCTATAAAGTTTCTGCTTAGAAGTCAGCTTATAGACTTATGGGGTTTCCTTTGTATGTAACTTGTTGCCTTTCTCTTGCTGTTTTTATGATTGTCTCTTTATCTTTAATTCTTGACATTTTAATTATAATGTGTCTTTGGGTTTATCTTGTTTGGTACCCTTTGTGCTTCCTCTACCTGGACGTCTGTTTCCTTCCTTAGGTTAGGGAAGTTTTCAGCTATTATTTTGTCAAATAGATTCTCTGAAACTTTGTCTCTCTCTTCTCCTTCTGGGACATCTCTATACAGATGTTACTGCACTTGATGTTGTCCCAGATGTCCCTTAGACTGTTCTCATTCTTTTAAATTCTTTTTTCTTTTATCTGTTCAGCTTGGGTGATTTCCTCTGGTCTTTCATCCAGCTTGCTGATCCATTCTTCTGTATCATCTATTCTGCTATTGGGTCCTTCTGGTTAATTTTTCATTCCAGTATTGTATTCTTCATTTCCGATTGTTTTTTTTGTTTTCTAATACTTTGTTGAAGTTCTCACTGAGTGCATCCATTCTTCTCCCAAGATCAATGAGCATCCTTATAACTCTCAGTTTGTACTCTTTGTCAGGTAAATTGTTTGTTTCTGTTTCATTTAGTTATTTTTCTGCAGTTTTGTCCTGTTCTCTTACTTGGAACATACTCCTTTGTCTCCTCATTTTGCCTCTTTCTCTGTGCTTATATCTATGTACTACAGAGGTCAGCTACATCACCCAATCTTGGAGAGCTGGCATTATGAGGCTCAGCAGTGTGCTTCCTTCTCATCACCAATTCCAAATGTTCCAGGAGTGTCCCCTGTGTGTCCTTCTTTTGTAGCAGAGTTACTTTTGCTGCAGATGCCTGGAGAGGCTAGGCTGCCCTGCTGGTCAGTTGGTTGTAATGCTCAGCTGCATGTGACTGCTATGGACCCTTCAGACAGTTTATTGGGCATGGGAAGCCCCAGGACAGTTGGCTACAATGTCTAATAGCACAATACTGTTGCAATTTTTCTGGTAAGTGAATAGGCCCCCAGAATGGCTGGTTACTAGGCACGGGGGCTTACAATTACTGTACCTTCTCTCAGGATTGTCAGCTCTCTCAGAATTGCAACTGAGTGGGACTGGCTCTAGGAATGGGAGCACCCAATTGTTTCAGGCTTTGGAGGTGGGGCCAATCCTCTTTGTGGTTGTTTGAGAAGCACAAGTCTGCTGTAGCTGACAAGCTCCACTGCCCATTGGGTTGCACACCCGTCAACACAGTCCTGCCCTGTGCGTGCACCCTGACCCCCTAAAGGGGTCCCAATCATCCTACTGCAGAGGCTCCACACACTCCATCAATGCAGGCCTGCCCCTTGTGCACATCTTGTACTGCAGAGGCAGACCCATTTGGCCTGGTTGCAGAGGTTCCAGGCACCCGACTTATGCAGGCTCACAAGTTGCCCAAGGGCTTGTTATTGGGTGGGGTCAGTCCCTAGAGCATGCTGCCTGCCCTGGCTGAACTGGATTAAATTAGTGCTCTAGTGGGCGGGGCAGAACCCTGGGATAACAGACCAGGGGAAGAATTCCAATGGCATCTGTCAGTGTCTGTGTCAGCACACTTGTACTAGATCACAATAATGGCTGTTGCTAATGTCTCAGTCCTGAGGGAGGTCTCACCTCCTACTGAGATGCACCCAGAGCCTATCAAGTGAGTCTCTTTTCACCAAAGGACTATGCACCTTTCTTTCTGGCAATTTTAGGTTGCTTTCTGAAACACGTGAATTTGTGCATGGGCCCTTTAATAGCAGGCTCTTTTTCTCTCTTATGTCCGATAGCTTTTCTGGGGCTATTCATCATTGTAGTTAACAGCCAGCAAAGCCAGATATTATGACACTCAGTTGTACTGAGTTCAAAAGCTGCTTATTGTGGTAACACTTTCCCATGCAGATCCCTCACTACGCCAGGGAAAGCTTCGTACCTTAGGATTGCTTCCAGCCAACTGTGAGGCACCGGAGCTCAAAGGTGCCTTTTTTCTCTCCAGAAAGGAATTTCTGCCTCTCCCACCTCAGTCAGCACCATCCATTCTCGTGATGGTTGTTTTTATCCAGTTTTCAGTTCTCTCAGGGGTAATTGTTCCAAGAGGAGTTATAAATTTGTTGTGTCCATGGGAGGAGGTGAGTTCAGAGTCCACCTACGCTGCCATCTTGACTGAAATCCTAAGTCAATATATTTTGAGAATTGTTTTCCAACATATTTTCACCTGATGTTCCATGGTTAAGGATTCAGCCTTCATGAGAGTTCAGTAGTAAGTCAAACCATTAGCTATTTCCCAAAAGGAGAACAAATACTTGACAAAGTTGAAGTGGCTTCATTCCAAAACCCTAAAGAGTCCTAGTGTGATTCTTCTATACGGGACTGTTACAAGCCCTATATAACCTGCCTTAGAGCATATGGTAGGCAGAATAATGCCCCACAAAACATGCTGATGTCCTAATCCCTAGGACCTGTGAATATTAACCTTACATGGGAAATTGGAATTAAGGTTGCAGATGGACTCAAGGTGCTCATCAAGGTTGCTCTACGCTTGCATTTCCTGCTTCTTCAATGTCTGATGTTTGCAGGGCACTGTGGTATAAAAGAAAAAAAATAGAGCTTTGGATCAGGTAAACTAGGGTTCAGAATTTTGATTCTACAGTTGGACAAGTTATTTAACCTTAGTCTCAATTTACTCATATATATAATAAGGATGAGAAGATCTACATTACAGAAATGTGATGTTTCAATGAGATAATATTACCAGGCTTATAACTAGCCTATGTAGAAGAATCACAGCAAAATTCTCCAGGGTTTTGGAATGAAGCCAGTTCATCTTTGTCAAGTGTGTGTTCTCCTTTTGGGAAAGAGCTAATGATTTGACTTGCTATGGAACTCTGATGGAGACAGAATCCTTAACCATGGAACATCAGGTGAAATGTCTTGGAAGACAATTCTCCATGGGTCTCTCTTGTTTCCGGACATCTTGTTTTGAGGTCTATGCTCTGAACTACCTTTTAAAAGATGTTTGCAGAAAAAACAACCTTGGAAGATAGAGATTCTGTGTCCCTTCAGTGCAAAGGTTGGGCCGGTTTGCTAACAGCCTCTTTAAAAGATTGAGATATCCCAAGTGCAGGACTCCTCCACTCTGACATAAGCCCACTGTGAGTGCGGCATCTACCTGGGCCCTGTGAGACTGTGGGGACAAAGGAATTGATGCAAACATGAAGCTTTGTGGTGGTCTAGTGGTTAAGATTCAGCAGGGTCTCCGCTGTGGCCTGGGTTTCTTTCTTGATCAGGGAATGATACTAGCCATCTGTTGGTTGTCATACTGTGGCAGCTGCATGTTTCTGTGATGCTGAAAGCTATGCCACCAGTATTTCAAATAACAGCAGGGTCACCTGTGGTCGACAGGTTTCAGTGGAGCTTCTAGACTAAAACAATCTAGGTAGAAGGACCTGGCCATCCACTTCCCAAAAAATGGGCCAAGAAAATCCTATGAATAGCAATGGAGTATTGTCTAATACAACACCAGAAGGTGAGGATGGTGCAAAAAGTCCAGTCAGGGCTCAGCTTGCTGTATGCAGGATCACTAGGAGTTGGAATCGACTCCATGACACTAACAACAACGATTACCAGGAAAGATGCTCAAGAGATGTTAATTATCAACTTTTTACCCTTATTTAAGATAAAAATAAAAATAGGGTTTAGGGAGGACTAGATAATCAATGTACATTTTAACTCAAAGAACTTAGTATTTGTAACAGTTTGCTAGGTCTGATGTAATAGAGGACCACAAACTGAGTGGCTTATCCAACAGATATGTATCATCTCGCAGTTCTAGAGGCTAGAAGTCCAACCTCAAAGTGTCAGCCCTTCTGAGGGCTGTATGGAGAACCTGTTCCATGCCTCCTGCCTATCTTTTGGTGAGTTGCTGGCAATCTTTGACATTCCTTGGCTTGTGAAAGCATCATCCTGATCTCTGCCTTCATCTTCACATGGCATTCTCCCTATGTGCTTGTCTATGTCCAAATTTCCTTTTTTAATAGGCATATCAGTCATATTGAATTAGGGGCCCACTCTAATCCAGTATCATTTCATTTTAATTACATCCGCAACAAGCCTATTTCAAAATAATGTCACATTCTGAGGTACTGAGGGTTAGGACTCCAACATATGAATTTTAAGGGGATTCAATTCAACCCATAATAGTATTCTAAACCATCTCTACTGTGGCAGACTTTTGTAAAACTACGGATTTAATGTTAATAATTGTCAATCCGATATCATTTTCTTCCGCTAAAGAGTGCAGGTTTGTCAGATTGTCAGGTAATAATGTCTAGTATAATAATCTACGTGAAATGTTTAATGAAAGCAATTACTGAAACATTTCTTTAGTTAAACATCATATAATTGTCTTCCCACAACACAGCAGTATAACCAGAGAAGGTCAAATCATTGTCAGTGAAAGAACCTCTGTAATTCACAGAGCTTTAGTACTTATTATTATCAGACTAAGTCAAACTACATTGTTTGATTTTCATATTATAATAACATATTTTTCATGGGCTCTGATTCATAGTGATAAATAGTGCATGCATTACATATTGGTTACCATTTTTTTTAAGTGGCTTTGTAGGCAATCTTGTTTTAAGATTAGGATTGGAGAGAGTTCAACCTCGTGTTTGAAGAGAGCTCTGGCATTAACGTTATTCTGGGGATCCTTATAGAAGATGTAAGATCCATTTACTTCTATCTCTCTCTTCCTCATTTTTCTTTTGTCATAGTTACTTGTTTAAAAAACCTGTTGAGAAACTACTATGTGTAAAACATAACACTGTACTAAATGCGAAAAATGCAGAGCACTATTATTAAGGATCTCACAGTTTAGTAAGAGGAAATACAGTCATAAATCAATAATTATGATATAATGTGGTATTTCCACTTCTGATCAAGTTGAAGTAACAGGATTTTAACCTTCTACCGAAACAACTTAAAAAAGTAAGAAATCTGTAAATCAGTGATTCTAAAGACATTGAACATCAGGCAAGAAAGGACAGTGCTTTCTGAGAGAAGAGAAATAGACTAGGTGAGCCATAAGAGTGCCCCAGCTTACGGCCCGGAGAGAGTTTCCGGGACTTAGTTCAGGGAAGAGGAATGCAGTGGGTTCTTTGAATTGAGGAGTCGGAACTGAGAGGTCTGGGAGATCAAGCAGCTGGAGTTCTCATGGTAGAATACAGGAAAGAAGAGAGCTCCACAGAAAGAGAGCCCTGGAGACCCAAAACTGACCCCCTCCTATCCTCAACTGAGTACTGATCAGCACTGTAGCTGAGGGGACTATCCAAGGCCAAGGAAAGAACCACCTGAAAGGGTCAGAAGGAAATACTTGGAGCTCACACAGAGCTGAGCATTTTACCACCAGCCAGAATGGAAAACCCCATAATTCACAGAGCATCAGGCCAACTACTCAGTAGAGGGCCAAAATTAGCCCTGGACTAAAGACCACTCTGGTCCAGCTTAACGAAGCTTAGTACCAAGACCCAAAAAGGTCAGACTCTTTCCAAGTAATTTAAAAGTGTCTCAGAACAAAGCTCAAGAATATTTATAGCAATACAAAAATATCCCTACCTAACAAGGTTAAATTCACCATGTCTGGCATCCAATCAAATATTACCAGGCATGCAGAGAAGCCAGAATGTATGACCCATATGAAAAAGAAAATTCTAATTTGAGTTGCAATATTGGGGATATTCATAAGAAACTATGGGAGTATAGAGGAAAGGCAACTTGGTTAGTGCATGAGGCACGTATTCAAAGAAGGCTTCCCAGAGGAAGAGAGAGCAATGTGAAAATTAAAGAATGAGTAGGTGTTAGCCAGGTGAAGATAGGAGAAAAGGCATTTGTGACAGAGACCACTGAGTGTGCTATAGCACAGAGGCATAGAATTATAGATTCTCTATGACTACACAACATACAAGTGGATCAGTGTGGCTGAAGGCAGGGAGAGGCCGGAGAAGATTCAGAAGAGCTGTGTGCGAATCAGGACATGGAGCGTGTCCTGTTTAGCAAACTTTTTCTGTAAAGGTCCAGAGAGTAAATATTTTAGGTTTTACAGACCATATAGAGTCTTGTTGCACACTCCTTTTCTGTGGCCCTTGGGCCCTCCATTGCAGATCCCTGCTGTAGGTAACGGAGCATGGTTGAATGGTTTTCAAAAAAGAAAGACCTGTTGGGTTTGCATTTTTAGAGAGATCATTTTGCCAAATGTGTGGAGGATGCATCTGAGGGGATAAGGCAGGGAGATTGTTTAGAGAACTATTGTGTTGACCCAGTTGAGAGATAACGGCGGTGGGTCTGGCTTTATGAGTCTGAAACACTAACAGGAAGTCTGGGTTGTGTACAGATTGGGAGTTATCCGCATATATCTCAGTTTAAAGCTCAAGTATGGCTAAGATCATGCAAGGAGAGCAGACTGAGGGAGAAGAGTTTTTATTGAAAGACTAATATGTGCTAGACACATTTACTTGTTAGTATATTCATCCTTAGTATAAACCTGTATAGATAGATTTTATTACCCTCGTTTTACAGATAATGAAACTAAAGCTCTGAGAGGTTAAGCAGCTTATCCAGAGCTACCAATTAGAAAGACCAGAATTGGAATGTAAAAGTAGCCCATTTGATTCTAAAGCTCTTACTCTATTCTCTGTTTCATACTGTTCTCAGCTCTCCTTAAGTCATAGAGCTGGTGGCCTTCAGCTGCCACTGTGGCTTCTATTCACAGTGCTCTCCCCCTCACCGCGTGTGTCTCGCTTTGTCTTCAATCATTTGCCAGTGGCAAGAACTGGCCAAGTCGCTCACAAAGGACAGAGCTCCTGTGTTGCCCCTGGATGCCTATTACATTGTCATCTCCAAAGAGTGCGCCTTCCCTCTTTGCAACTAATGTTGCTTCCGAGTGCTTGAATTCAAACCAACCCCACTGCCCTGCCACTAATCCCTCAAAACTTAAAAATTCATATAGTTCATACGCATGAAATTCACATGATCCTTGAGACACTCTCCTGTAGTGAGGAATTTCTAAAAGTCAGTCCTAGCACTGCAACTGTTCGCAAAGAGAAACTGGCCAATATTCATAATTCTTCAAACATATGGTAAGGCAGAGCATATTTTAAATATCAAGAACATTTACTCGAGACCTTCCCAAATGGTTTCAAAATTTTATCTGGGGTTTGGACACGTATCAAAACACGTATTTACCTGACAGAGCCTGGCCTGCCTCAGCCTTTGGGGTGCATACTTTTTTCATGCCATGATATTGAATTACATGTTAATTAAATTTTACCTCCAGTTATGCACCAAAACTGGGAAGGGCTTTGATAGATAGGCAGTCCTTCACTAAAGTAACTGAAACATACTTCTCTTAACACGAGCTTCCCCTTTTTATTTGTTCAGCACGAAAAACAAACACTGAACATATGGAAGGATAACAGGGAGTGCTGACAACTTCGAAAAATATTTTGTGTAGGTTTAATTTTGGTTACACAGGACTTAATGTTTTGAAGGATTTAGTGCAAATTTTTCTTCATTCCTAGGGAATTTGCCGATAGGAAAAAAATAGAATTGTGTTTGTCCTTGAACAAATAAGCTTTGGGGAGAAGGCAGCATCGTAGATTGCAGACCCATTTGACTAAAAGGAAGCTGAAAGACGTAGAGGAGGACATGTTCCATGGGATTATACCAATACTCTAAGAAAAGTTGAAAGGACCGCACATCTTTTCTTTCCCTAATATTTTACTCTACTTCTAGCAGATCTGTTCTTTTAAAACTAGAAGTTGAATAAAGATGCTAAAGAGAAATATGTTTTTGCTTTATTAGGATTGACTCTCTATATTAGCAATCTTTAGTAACCTTAATCATGAAACAATGAAATTATATAAATGTGATAGGAATATGATATCATTTTAACAATGAAATATTTGTAATGCTGTGGATTGCTTTAAAGGTACTTCATTCTAATTTTCCGAACTTGGGGCTTCTCCCCATCCCTATTTCCCCGGTATGTCCTAAACGATTTCTTTCACATCATCCCTTTGTTTCCACGGAGTTTTCTCACTCTGTTCAAAGTATCTAATTCTACTTCTCACGAGATCTACTTTGATTACAGGGGAGAAAAGAGATGGGAAAATGAAGACGTTCTCCTTTTTCTAGCAGATTCATAAATGTCTGATCGTTCTTTGCCTTTAACTTCAAATAAAATGAAATGTAAAGCATACCTAGACAAACAGCTTATGATGTCTTGTTATACTTTTTCGTATTTTTCTAGGAATGTGGTTTATTGATAAATATTCCTGTAATGTTAAATCCATGGACAAATTTAATTTTTTTCATTAAAGGATCCAAAAGACAGTGATAGAGTTTTCTTCTATATGAAATTGAATTATATTTGTTACATGTGGATACATATATATGTGTGGATATTTATATAAATATATATACACACATTATTTTCCTGTTTTTAAATGTAGCACTTTTAAAAATTCCTTTTCTAACAGCAAACATAATAGCATATTTTGTCTTTAAAACTGTATTGTTTCTGTGAAACGTGAGATCTCTTGTGGATTTATAAGCTTTGAGAAATATGAATATAATAAAAGAGGCCAGTGTCACTGACATATCGTGAACATCCACCACTTGTTTTTTAAATAGTAAATGCAAAACACATTCTAATTAGTAGCTATAATCTTGTTACTTGAAAGATTTATCATGTTGACTCTGTTGCAAGCGTACCACCTTATAGATCAGAAATTTCTGCTGAAGTGAAGGTTTGCTCTACAAATAAAAGAAGACATGGCTGCATATAAATCTGGGTGTGTGCATAATTGAAAGAGCTATAGAAACGAAAATGGGGAGGGAAAGAGCAATTCCTGGAATTGATGCCCATTGAATCTCTGCCCATTTCTAAAAAAGAACCTTGAAAAAAACATATCCTGGCAAAATATTGGTTTCCATTACTTTTCATTTTCTCTTGCCAGGATCAGAACCAGATGTTCTGTAATATAGCAAAGTCTGTTCTATTGGCATTTTTGGTTGTATTAACTTCAGAACTACTGGAAATTTGATGTGAGAAGATTCACAGGTGATTAGCATCCAAATTCTCTGAGATGTCAGGGGTTTTGATGGGGTTGGAGAAGAGATGGTATACAGTGAAAATGTCCAAATATCTTGTGTTCTCTTCTTGATATGCTCATATTCATAATGAAATACATATGCTCATATAAGTTATCTTACAACATATGGTACAATATAATTGAAGAAAGTCTATGCAATTATTTCACCCCTCCAAAAAAAGAAAACGGTTCTACATTACTAATAAAAACGAGTCAGGGCTTAGAATATGTGCTAGAGATACAGATTTTAAATATAGCCTTCCCAAATATCCCACAAGTTTAAGTGGAAATAAGAATGGAACATTGTACAACTAGGTTGCAATTTGGGTAAGTGACATTTCCTCTTTTTTCCCCTCTTACATCTAATCTGACTATAAAGTAAATGAATTCAAAAGTGACAACTCAAGCATGTAGGACTTGAAGTCATACGTGTGATCATACTTAAAATTAGATCCATGACTTTCATCCTCTGCAAATTTTATCATATCAATTAATGGTGGGGATGTTTCGTAAGATGCAATACCATATTTGCAGCCACTCGCAACACACACACATACACACACACACACACACAAAATACATTGCAAGAGCTGATCAAAGCTCTTGCATTCAATCGCATTTCTAGGATCATATTCTGGCAATAGCGCCATAGTCTGGCTGTCATGAGAGGCTTACCACCCTTGGAAGCTCTGTCATGATGGTCTACCTGGTTGACGTAGCTTTGCCCATATGAGTGAGTTTCAATTGGATATGCTTATATGTTTAATTTTACAATGGCTATTAGGTGAGGCAGTGAAAAGCGTGTGCATCAGTAAAGAAAAACAGGAAAATGTAAATAATAATATTTTGCTTTAGTGACATAACCTTTCTGAAGAGGCTCCCCATTCTTCATCTTATTCACTATCTCAATGGTATTGTGGAAACGAATGTGATGAGACAGGGCAGATCTCCTCTATGAGAGCGGGACGAGAAGGTGGTTACTAAAGTGTCAAACTTCCCTTCTCCACCCCATTCCACACACACAAAAAAGGCTTTATGGGTGAGTTTCCAGCATAACATTTCATATCCTGCGGGAAGAATGAGGATCGGAAAAAGTTGTCGATGAAGCCAGGCAGGCTATGACCAGATGTTAGAGAGTCCCTAATCACAAGGCTGGGAGGGTGAGCTGGAGTCCTGACATTTTCCAAAAGCCCCTTTAATAGGGTTTCTGTGGCCAGGTCAACTTGAAATATTAGGTAACACTCTTCCCGTATTATACCCGTGATCTATCAAAAGTCTCAGCAACGCAGATTCTTCTTGTACAGAATTTTTCCTTAATATTTACCACTGAACAATACCTTAGCTACCAGGTAAAGTCTTAGCAGGAATTAGTTGACAACCCACTGAGAGAAAGAGGGAAACATATAAACATGAGACCCTGGGGGCTTGAGCACTGGAATTGTAGGGAAGAGGATGGTAGAATGGAAAGGCAGCTGATGAGGTGGAGGGCAAGGTGTTAACGGTGGGTCTCTATCTGTTGCACAATTTTCCCTCAAATTGGCTTTGACAGTGAGACTCACAATTAAATTCGGACGTGTGATAGCTTGCCAATGCTGTGGACGATGCTTTGTTTTTCTCTATTCATACTGTCCGAGATGGATTGCAATTGTGTATGGCTCTTCTAATTTCTAAAATGGTAAATCACCTTTGGAAGAAAGCTGGCCTCCTTCCAAAAGGTGAGTTTTGGAATCTCTGGAAGCACCAATAGACATTTATCTTAGAAGGTTGGCATAGTGCCCCATTGCCTGGGGAAAGGGTTTGTTATCATATCTGCCAGAGTATAAAATACAATTACCCCCTCTGTACCAATATGCTTCGAGCTGCTTCCAAACAGCTATCAGTTGATCCCAGTTACTATCCCCTCTTCCCAAATAAGAGGGACCGTCAGGCCTTGATTCCATGGGACTTCTAGGTAGTCTTCTTGACTATCTGACATTCCTCCAGGGGAGTGAAAGAGTCTGTAAAAAAAAAAAACCCAGCAAGGAGGAAATTAGGAGGGCAGTAGTTAAATGTATTAAAATTTAAATTGATACATGTCAAATGCAGGTGTATCTCATAGTCAATAGATATGACGATCAGACAATTTATGCCTGAAGGGTTAAAAGAAAATCAGCCCACTCTCTGTAAGTATGAAACCTGCAAAGGGAAGAGAGTGGTGGTTCTGTTCAAAAAGATGACAAACAGTAGAATAAATCATGTCCTCCTGCTGGCTGGGCACCCTGGGGCCCAACCGGGTTTAGGATTCAAAGAGTTGAACACTAATTATTGCAACCTATGAGCTGCCCAACTGACTCAAGGGTTGAAATGATTCTCCCTCCTTGTAGAATCATGGTGGAAGGGCCAGCTATGGGGACCAGGGGGGCAGCTTCTCTGGGTGGACTGGTACCATCTGTCAAATGTGACAGCACATGGCAGCACAAAGCATGAGCAGCGGCAGAATGGTGAGACTCTAAGACTAGCTTTGGTTCAAGGTGATCCTTCAAAGTTCCTGCTTTGCACTGCTTAAGCTCTGAGGTTAATAGAAGATCTATGGGAAGAAAGAAGCAGATATTTTCTGGTTAATGTGACACGTGGGGTATTAGAGTAATTAATGGGAAATAATAAAGTTCTTACAACTGTGTTTGCTACTTGAGCTTATGGAGGAGTTTTTGCCGATTATATTCACTAGAAACCCTCTCAACACTCAGATTACTAAAAGGAAAACTTAGGTTGGGAGAAACAACAGTTGGGGCTAATGCTGTCGATCTGAATGTTACACAGCAATTTAGCCCCATGTCGGAGAGGAGAATCCAATTCTCATGTCTCCTCCAGCGCTCTATTCATTACACTAGACAACATTTTCTTTTTTTTCTTGTGTTTAATATTTTTTAATTTTTAATTAATTTTTTATTGCAGTAACATTGGATTATAATATCATGTAACTTTCAGGTGTACATTGTAACATATTTCAAATTCTGTGTAGATTACATCATGTTCACCGCTCAAAGACTAATTTTCAATCCACAGACAACATATTCTAAAGTCCAACAGCCTTGATACTGCCCTTTGATGATTGCTGACTTCATTTATCATTCTTTTATCCACTTATTCAATCAACAAATATTTACAGAGCAATTATGATGTGCCAAACACTCTCCTAAATGCCAGGAATACAGAAGGGAAAAAATACCAGTTGTCTGTCTTTGTAGAGCTTTGTTTTTAATGATTTTTTTTTCATTTGCACACCCAGGTTCAGAGAAACAAAATCCAGTTGAAAGCTGTGGCAAATAGAACATCTCAAAACCTCGAATTATACTCAACAACTGGACATGGTCAATGAACTCCGCCTCCTGAGCATTGTTTGATCAGACACTGCATCCCCCCACAGGACTTTATCAATGGACTCATGTCACAACTTAGAGTAGATAAGAGATCATTTGTAGACTAACAGAGTTGGTCTAGGAGTTGGGCAAGGGTTAACTCTAAGCAAAACTAATGCGGGCAAAGCTTGCTTTTAGTCTTCATCCTTTGTCTTTTGTGTTCTCTGATTTCTTTTTCACTAATAGTGGTACCATCTCTTTGCTCTGGTGGTATAATCTCGCTCTTCAATCTTTCTCCTTTCTTCTTTCTCTCAAATCTACATTCCCTTTAGAGGAAGATATAAATATATGGTAAGAGTTTCAAGTGCTTTAACCTAGGTGCTTTAGCAGAAATCAGAGCGTTAGGATAAACAAATCCCTGGCCATATTTAGACCCTACTAGTGCTAAAGCTGGAGTGTCAAGTGTGGATCGACAGCGGGTAGAGCATAGGGAAGCACATGAATGGCATTTGACCCTTGCAGGCAGCTCTGAGTTTGGGGTCACAATCATTGGTGCCATTTTGGACGTTATTATAGTGCTTTTTATTACATTGATATTAAGTTATGAAATAACTTAAGTTTATATGAAATAACTCAAGTTTATATAAAACATAAACTTATATTAATGTTAGAGATATTTTAAGACATTGTCTTACCATTTTTGTCATTGCTTATTAGCAAACCATTAGTTGATACTTGTTCACAGATTTAGAAATGGTCAACAATGTAGTCGTGTATTTTTTATTAGTCACATAGTTCAAATTAATAACTGATAGGCACGACATTTTCTAAAACCGTCAAAACATGGATATATTTAAATTGACTTTAGCTGTAATCCGAGATGCAGATCTTCACATATTCCAACTTAAAAAACCTATAGAGATAATAAAGAAAGGAAAGTTCATATACCTTACTACGAAAGAAAGAAAGACAAACACGTGCCAGAATCTTGGAGGAATCCCACCAAATGTAAGACAGATGAAGTTTGATTTGGAAAATACTTCCATGAGCTTTGCCTTTGAGTGGATACTGCCTGAAAAAAGGGTAAGAAGCTATGTTGTATTTCTCATTAACTCAGAGACCCACAGCCTGTGCCAACTCAAGTCTGCTCACAAGGTGCTGCTTTGAGGAGAAGCCTGCAGCCTGGAGACTGTTCCTGTCCTTGTTTCTTCAATCCCAGCTATCTACATCCACTCAGATTTAGCAAATTACAAAAGCCAAGAGAGCAGTAAACTGACAATAAGCATGCACTGCAGCTTGAGAGGTACAGTCTCCACCAGTAAAATGCATTGGGTCGCACAGAGATGAAAAGGAACCCCCGAGCTATGCCAGCTTAGTAGTGTAGCATTTCATATGCTCCACTGGTTATTAAATAATCTATTAATGACTGCCCTAAGTAGAGAATTAGGTAGGTGCTGTTCACCTTGAATCCCAGCTGAGAAAAATGACAGGAGAAAATTGATCATCTCTCAACTTCAAGTAGCCCACACTTACGTTCATTAGTAAATATTAAGTCCAGAAATATCTTGCCTCATTTGAGTAAAGTCAAAGTAAATACATATATATAGCTTTTGAGGAAGGTACTTATAAACAACAAAGTATGAAACTCTAAAAAGAAATCTCTAAAAATAGGTCTACTTTGGAAATTTAAAGAAACAAATTGATACATTCAATAAAATCTAAGAAGATATGGCCACTATATTAAACTGTTAAGAGACGGAAATCTAAAATAAGAAGTCAATAGAATGGGCTATAAATGGGAACACTTCCAGGAAACAAATATGCAACAACTGGAGGTAGTGAAATACAGAAATGACAGAGAAGGACATTTAATTAGCCGTTTGGTGTACAGACCTGCAAATTACCTTACAGCTTAGAGCTAAAAGACAAAGACATTGAAAACAAGATACGGAGAAAGTGAGAGAATTAGACGACAGAGAATAAAAACATACATAAGTGATGCAACTGAAGAAGCAGCAGGAACCTTTGGCCACAATCAAAGATACAACTGGAGAAAATATTCTAAACTAAAAAGAGATTCATGTTAGCAAATGTATAGATCTCTCACATTCTCTGTTAAATAGCTGGGAGAAAGCCATACTCATTAATCATTTCCAAAAAAAATATTTGAAATACAACTACTAAACTCTCTTCAAGCATTATGAATGTATCAAAATGGCATGTGACTTTTCCTGCATATACTAATAAAGGGAAATGTCACTGTGAGGAGATGCTTTTGTAGAATAAGATGACAGAAAATTTCTCTTTCAAATGTGAAGAACGTATATTCTCAGATATGCAAGAATATGGAAGATATCATGTCTTTTCTATAATTTGTAATTGAAGACTTAAAAAAACCCAGACATAAAGTAAAAAATAAAAAATTTAAGAACATACAATAAGTAATGAAGCAAGTTAAATATAGATTCATTTTAAATAACTATTTCATATGTGACTTTAAAGTTAAATGTGACAACACCAAAATTATTGAGAAAGCAATCATATAAAATAAATTTTAAAAAATGACAATCATACTCTAATACATACACAAAAAGTACTGCATGACTAAGTTCAGATAAAAGAAAAATTAGGTTTAATTATGTATCTTACACAGAAATTAAAAGTTATGATTTCAACTTATGTTTAGCTGAATGGAGAATTATGGTTAATTTTTTTTTTGAGAAACATAAGATAACCACTAACAGACATAAAATTTATACCTTTATACCTTTTAAAGTAACAGACTTTTAAATAAATGCATAAAAAAGGATCTATTTAACAAAGATAAAAATAATCAGCAAAGAAAAATAAAAAATATAATGTGTAAGAAGACATAACCAAAATAAAATAAGTAATAATTATTTAACAATTGTATAATAAAAATAAATACAAATGGGCCATATATATATATATATATATATATATTTCTTTTTGGTGAGGAAGATTGGCCATGAGCTAACATCTGTTGCCCATCTTCCTTTTTTTCCTTGAGGAAGATTGTCACTGACCTAAGATTTGTTCCAATCTTCCTCTATTTTGTATGTGGGATGTCACCACAGCATGGCTTATTGTGCTGTGTGTAGGTCCACACCTAGGATCAAAACTGGTGAACCCTGGGCTGCTGAAGCAGAGTGCACAAAATTAACCACTATGTCGCTGAGCCTGACCTCTATTTTTTAATGAAAGAAAAAAGATTCTTAGATTGGTTTGATAAATAATATGATACTGCATGGTGTTTATAAGAGATTCATCTATTCCTAGTGAAATAAAAAAGCTTACAAGTTAAAAGATCAGCAAGACATCATACAAATATAAATATAAAGTAAAAAGGGGGTCATAAAGAATAATTCAAAGAAAATACTGAAAAAAGATCATTTCATATGGATTAAAGTATACAGTGAAGACAGAACTGCTAAGTATATGATTAAACTCAACAAGAAACATATGGATATATAAAGAACAGTACACAATCACCAACAGCCATGAGAGAAGATTTTATTAGAAAGTTTTATCATATTCCTAATAGAAAGACTCAGTAATGTACAAAATATTAAATCTCTCAAAATTAATCTATATATTTAATAAAACTACCAATTAAAATTATAAACTTTTGAAACTTAAAATTATTTCATCATTCATCAATAAGCAGAAAAGTATAGACCCTTTTTTTTAAACGTTTTTTTTTGAGGAAGATTAGCCCTGAGCTAACATCTGCCACCAATCATCCTCTTTTTGCTGAGGAAGACTGGTTCTGAGCTAACATCCATGCCCATCTTCCTCTATTCTATATGTGGGATGCCTGCCACAGCGTGGCTTGAGCAGCTGTGCATGGGTCACACCTGGGATCCAAACCGGCGAACCCCCAGCTGCCAAAGCGGAATATGTGAACTTAACCGCTGCACCACTGGGCCAGCCCCAATACAGAACTCCTTTTCAGAAAAGGTAACTAATGAAGCAAGATTTGCTTAACCAAATATACTACAAGCAATTATAATGAAAATAGAATAAAAATGAAATGACAGATCAGTGAAAATGAACAGAAATTCCATAAAAAATCCCATCAAAAGTCCATAATACCTATTAAATGTTTTTAAAATAGAGTGGCATTTTAAGTCAGCAGGTAATAAATGGATTATTTGACAAATGAATCTGAGATAATTGGTTTAGCATTTGGAACAAACTATATATTAGGGTCATCTTATGTCACAAACAAAAGTAAATCCCAGATTACTTACAGTTAAATAATAATGTAGATGAAAATGGATCTAATTATAGCAAAGGAAAGACTTTATTAAGCAAAAAGGCAAAAAAAAATTAAGTTAAAAGAAATGTTGCTAGGGTATGAAAAGATTGCTAGATGTTGATAAAATCAAATATGAAAATGTATTTATATTAAAATAATAAATAAAAAAATATACAAATTATAAGATGAAAGGCAATGTCTATCATATGTGAGCACCAGTGGGTTAATATTGCTAATATAGAGAAAATTCTCAAAAATTAGTATGAAAAGGGGCTGGCCCCGTGGCCGAGTGGTTAGGTTCGCGCGCTCCGCTGCAGGCGGCCCAGTGTTTCGTTGGTTCGAATCCTGGGCGCGGACATGGCACTGCTCATCAAACCACGCTGAGGCAGCGTCCCACATACCACAACTAGAAGGACCCACAATGAAGAATACACAACTATGTACCAGAGGGGCTTTGGGGAGAAAAAGGAAAAAAATAAAATCTTAAAAAAAAAAAAAAAAAAGAACATGCTGGGATTTATAAAAAAAAAAAAAAATTAGTATGAAAAAAATACAGCCTCCCACAAACAGATAAGGTATCTGCAGAAATTACTTGCAAATAGCTAATACAAATAATAAAAATGTTTAAACTCTCTGGTAGTCAAATAAATATTTTTAAACTATCAGGGAGATATCATTTTTACCTATTCAATTAATAACTTTTTAAAAATAAAAGCTGTTAGGCTTGGAGAGAGACTATAAATCCTAAGACTATGGATATAAACCTTTGTAGGGCTGTTTTGAAATATGCATCAAGGTAAATGAGAATATGCATACCTATTGACTAACATTCCACTTCTAAGGCTAAAGCACAAGGAAATAATGAATAAATTTCCTAAGCAAAGTTTACCATACACTCAAAAGATCAATTTGATGCAGCCATTAAAATTATTTACTAGCAGATGACTTAATGTTAAATGAAAAGATGAGAATACAAGGCGATCGAAGTGTAATGTTGTTACATATATCATTTTAATTTTAATTATATAATTATTATATGCATATTCATTAATTCAATAAATATTTATTGAGCAACTACTATAAAGTAGGTAATCATTTACATACCGAAGATACAGCAAAAGACCAAAATTAAACAAGACAAATTCATGGTTTCATGGAGCTTATGTTTAATTTGATATAACACATAATATTAGAAGAATATAGGCAAATATTAAGTGGGTGGGATTATGGATGGTTTTCAAAAATAATTTTATTTTAGTGCTCTCCCATAACCACATATTATTCTTATACTAAAAATACACTTAAAAATGACCTCTAAATCAGATTTATTATTAAACATGTACCGCAATAGAACTTTTTAATGTTAACATACTATTAAATTGCTTTTTATAATGTTGGAAACATACCATATATTCATGATCCAAAATTAAAATCAGACACATTATTTTAATTCTGGTTACCTAATTAAAATTCCAAAAACAGACATTTCTGTAGTCCACTATTGCTGGAAACATTCTCCTTAAGTGCCTCGGTGGAATTTACCAGCATGTCAGGTATTTCCTAAGCACATTGCATGCCCTAATTCCAATTATTTATTTTAAATAATTTTATTTTGTTTGTACTGCATCCCTTTCCTCCTGCACTGAGGTTCTGTCTGACACTAGCAGACACAAATTGCAAAATGACACAACAAAGGTTTTCCTCACAGCTGCTTCAACCAGATGGCAGATTTGAGCTTCTGGAAACATATTAGGAAACCCTATTCCCATATAAAGTTGATCAGAAGCTTAGACATCTCTAAGGCCCTTGCAAGACACAGATGGGGTTACTAAGTTGGAGGTGTTTTTCTGTACAGTGATTTCTATCTTTGTGCTATTCAACTGTCTTGAGCTCACAGGTTATCTCTGGCTCCCTCACCATCGCATACATGCCATATAACACCATGAACTACATACATACACCAGGTAATCCTGTTGTACCCTTTCCACATCCAGGCTCCTTGCATTGTACAATGCCACGTCAGAGAACCATTATAATCGATGATAGCCCTTTTCCACAATGAGCTCATCTTTTTGAAGAACGAGATATGAAGATTCTATTGAGAGCAACTGGAATCTATTCAAATGATGCTGCAAGCAATCAGAAAAACCATCAAGGGCTTAGACACAAGTAGTCCCTCTCTCTGGCCACACACTTCTGCATTTTCTTGCATGTGGACAACAAGAAACGGAAGAATCTAACCACTGGATCTTAGGGTGACATTTTATCACCACACTGTGGCAGTAACTGCTACAAGCTTTTCTGATTTTTTGTCTTTAAACACAAAATTTGTGTTCCTGAGTTGGCAGTTTGCCATATGTAAACCAATGAGCTGAAGCATTACTGTCTTTATGTTGGACATCCAGATAGCAAGGTCAGAATCGAATTTCTTCACCGGCTAGGCAAGAATTTGAGTCATGTTATTCTCTAAATTGTTGCCCTAAAAAGCAGCTCCAATTGTGTAATTTCACTGGACAAAGCCTTTTCTTTTTTGTGTGAGGAAGATTGACCCTGAGCTAACATCTGTTGCCAATCTTCCTCCTTTTGCTTGAGGAAGGTTGTCCCTGAGCTAACATCTGCTCCAATCTTCCTCTGTTTTATGTGGGATGCCACCAAAGAGTGACCCACTGAATGGTGCTAGGTCCACGCCTGGAATCCGGGCCCAAGAACCCTGGGCCGCAGAAGCAGAGCAGGTGAACTTAGCCACTACACCAGTAGGCTGGCTCCATATAGTTGATGTTTTAAAAATTAAATTTTACATATCTTTGCCAAACTCAACTTCACTAAGATAGTCTCCTATGTTTTCTTCTAGAATTTTTATAGTTTTTAACACTTATAATTAGATCGAACCTATTTTTAAATTGATATATATTCATATACCATAAAATTCACCCTTTTAAAATGTGCAATTCTGAGGATTTTAGTAGACTCACAAAATTGTGCAACCATCACCAATATCTAATTCCAGAACATTTTCATCACCCCCCCAAAATCCAATAGCCATTAGCAGTCACTCCTCATTCCCACCTCCTCCAAGCTTCTAGCAACTTCTAATCTACTTTCTGCCTCTATAGTTTTGCCAATTCTTAACTTTTTTGAAGAACTGCCAAATTGTTTTCCAAAATGCTACAGGATTTTACATTTCCACCAGCGATATATAAGGCTTACAATTCTTTCTCCTAGCACTTGTCATTATCTGTCTTCTCAATTATAGTCATCCCAAGAGGTATAAAGTGATATCTTATTGTTGTTTTTGATTTGCATTTCCTTAATGACTAATGATGTTGGGCATCTTGTATGTGCTTATTGGCCATTTGTATTTCTTCTCTGGAGAAATGTTATTCAAGTCCTGAAATCAGATAGTGTTAATCTTCTAACTTTCCTTTCTTTCAAAGTTGTTTCGGCTATTCTAGGTACTTTCTATTTCCATATATATATAAATCTCAGAAACAGCTTTTCAATTTCTACAAATAAAACATCTACTGGGATTTTGATTGGGATTATATTGAATCTATCCATCAATTTTGTGAGATTTAATATTTTTAACAATCTTGAGTCTTTCAGTTCCAGAAGATGGTATATCTCTGCATTTATTTAGCTAGTCCTTAATTTCTCTCAGCAACATTTGCCAGCTTTTAGTGCATAGGCCGTGTACATTTTTGTCATGGTTATTCCTAAGTCAAATTTTTTGATGCTATTGTAAATGATATTTTTTTATTTCAAATTCTGATTGGAATTAGAACTACAATTGATTTTTATATATTGATATTTAATCCTGAAATCTTGCTAAATTCACTCACTAGTTCTAGTAGCCTTTTCGTAGATTTTGTAGGATCAGGTTGCTTTTAAATAAAAACAGTTTGTTCCTCTCTATGTAATGTTTTTCTTGTCTCTGGCTTCTTATAAGATTCTTTGTCTTTATTTTCGTTTTTAAGCGATTTGATGAAGATGTGACTTGATAGGTGTGTGCGTGAGTGTGTGTGTGTGCTAATGTTTATTCACGGTCCATTAAGCTTCTTGGACCTGTTATTTATAATTGCCATCAAATTTAAAAGCTTTCAGCATTATTTCTTCAATTATTATTTTTCATTCTCCATCACATTCTTTCTGGGATCCCAATCACATGCATGTTAATCTGTTTGAGTTTGCATAATATTGTCCCTCAGGTCATGGATTATATTTTTAAGATTCTTTTCTTTCTGTGCTTCATTTTGAATAGTTTCTATTGCTATGTCTTCAGGTTCACTGATGTTTTCTTCTGCTTTGTCTGCTCTCCTGTTAATCCTATCCCATAATGGAGTTTTTAAATTACAGATATTGTACTTTTCATTTGTAGAAGTTCTATTTGGTTCTAATTGATATCTTCCACTTTTCTCCTTACATAGTCATGCTTTTCTCTGCATTCTTTAGCATAAGAAGCATTTTTTTTTTTTTTATATGCAAGCATCGGGCCCCGTCACAGATCTCTTTTTTAAGATTGGCACCTGGGCTAACAACTGTTGCCAATGTTCCTTTTTTTTTTTTTTTTAAGGATTGGCACCTGGGCTAACCCAATCTGTTGGCTGGTTAACTGTTGCCAATCCCTTTTTTTTTTTCTGCTTTATCTCCCCAAACCGCCCCCCCCCCCCGGCCTTCCGGGCGCCCCGCCCTACACAGTTGTATATCTTAGTTGCAGGTCCTTCTATTTGTGTGGGATGTGGGACGCCGTCTCAACGTGGCCTGACGAGCGATGCCATGTCCGCGCCCAGGATCTGAACCCTGGGCCGCCGCAGCAGAGCACGCGAACTTAACCACTCGGCCACGGAGCTGGCCCCCAAGAAGCGTATTTGTAAGAGCTGTGTTAATATCTTTATCTACTACTATCTTCTCTGGGTCTGCTTCTAATCATGGAGGGTTTTTTCCCTGGTTATTGGTCATGGAATTCTGCTCCTTTGAATATCCAATGATTTATTGTAAATTTTATGTCACTTGGGGCTGTATAGAACTGTGTTCTTTTAAAGAGTAGTGGATTATATTTTGGAAACTGAAGAACCCACACCAAGTTGTAGGAACATCATCTACTCCAGTCCTGTCTCAACCTTGAGTATTATTTAGTCTATTTATTTTTAACAGTTTCTTCCTCCATTTTTGTGAAGTTCCTCCTCTCATATGCACAGGTTCTTATTAAACCAAAGATTCAAAAAGACAATTATCTGTCTCTCTGGTGTTCTCTCCTTGTACTCCTTCCTTCTCTATGAGAGGACCACTTATTCAAGCCACTTCAACCTCCCTGAACTTTGATCTCTGTCTTTCCAACTCACTGAGACTGCCAGGCTTTCATTGGATATTTGCTCCCTCCTCTGCAGCCTGGAAACAGCCTGGAAGCTAAACAATTGCTGAACTCACTTCATTTGTTTCCTTTTTCTTAGTGACCACAGTTCAAGACTGCCTGTTCTTCCATGTCTAAAAAGAGTTATTTCATATATTCCCCAGTATCTAGTTTTAAAAGGGAGGTCTGTTCCCATACCTTTTACACCATATGGCCAGAAGTAGAAATCTTTTCTCTCTGTATTTACTTCCTTTTCTATTCAACTTAGATTTCATGAACCATGGTCCATAATTATAGTCACTTCTTGTGAAATATCTCTCTGACAATCATCCGGCACAGCCTCAACTTCAACCCCAGCTCAGTTCACTCTCCATCTCTTCTGTCTTCACCTAATTAGCTGAATGTTGCTAAAGAATGTTAAAAAATTGGAAAACTGATTTCACTTTAAATTTATCATCACAAATCTCAAGTGGTGACCTAACTCTTGCAAAAAAGTTTACTACTTTCCCCCAATTTGTTCTCCTTATTCAAAAAAAGGGCCATTTCATACATTCCCCTTTATCTTTAAAACCTCCCCTGCTCTCCAAAGTCCCGCCCCTCACCAATTTTTTCTGATAGATATCCTCTTGTTATGGTTGTCCTACACCTTAAGAAATTAGAAACAATCAGACTGAACCCCCCTTAGCTTTTCATCATCAAATATAAAATTCAACCTTCATTTTCACTCATTTTCAATATTCTGTTATGAAAGACAATGCATTCCTTCTCTTTTCAAGTGACCTCTGCACTCAATCTCATTCCCTCTTACCTTTACAAGGACTTTAAATATCTTCATACTCTTTAAAATATCATTGGTCTCTCCATCTTACTGGTTCATACACATAAAAAAAATCCACCACTACCTACCACTCTTTAAAAAAATCCCCTTGGCCCCACATTTCACTGCAGCTATTTCTCAATTTTTTTCTGCTTTTTGACACAGTGAAATGTCTTCAAAGTATGGTCTACAGAAGTGGCTTCCACTTCATCTGCTATGAATCCCTCTTTAGCTCATTCAAGTTGGGCTTCTGTCCCCAAAATTCCATCAACTGTGTTCTCTAATCATTATCTATTTCTTTACTCAAATCAAAATCCAGGGTTTTTCTTAATTCCTTTGTTTTCCTCATTCTCCATATCCAATTTTTCAGAAAGGGCTATTGATTTTACACATAAACACCATCTCAAATCCATACACTTTCATTCCATCACCAATGCTACCATCCTAGGTCCCAGGATTATTACATGTCTTTCTTACTGCAGTAAATAGGTTCTGAAACAATGTCTTTTCTTCTGTTACTGTCCTCCAAAATCCATTCTTGACACCGAGCTCATAGTGATTTATATTACTTGAAATGTGCATCTTTTAATTTCCTTAAATAAAATCATCTTACCATAGCCTACAAAGTTCTATGTAAGCTGGCCTAAAGTCTTCTCTACCCCAAATTTTATCAAATTCTTGAACAATCACTAGTCTCTAGACACTGGCCTTCTTTCTTTATTTGGAAAAGCCTGTCCCTACTTCAGCAACTTTGTGCATTTAATGGTCTCTCTACACATTATCTTGTTCCTCCAGAACTTCACATAGCTTCTTCTTTCTTAGCACTCTTTTCATGTCAGCTGCTCAGGATGGCCTCCTCTCTTCAATACATCTATATTAATCCTCACTCCATCATTATTTTCTATTGCAGTTGTCCATTTATTTCCTTCACAGCACCTATTTCAACATGCATCTTCATTTGCTGTTCTTCATCTCCTTCTTTCCCTGCTCCCCTAAAATGTATTTTCCTTGAGAGTAGGGACTTCCTTTTTTTATTTTTTAAAGATTGGCCCTGAGCTAACATCTGTTGTCAGTCTTCTTCCTTTTTTCCTTCTCCCCAAAGCCCCCAAGTACATAGTTGTATATTCTAGTTGGAGGGCCTTCTAGTTCTGCTATGCAGGACGCCGCCTCAACATGGCTCAAAGAGCGGTGCTAGGTCCACACCGAGGATCTGGACTGGAGAAACCCTGGGCCGCTGAAGTGGAGCATGTGAACTTGACCACTCAGCAAGGGAGCCACACCCAGGACTTCATCTTAGCAGAGTGCCTAGCACATAACATGTACACAGGAAATATTAGTTGAATGACTAAACAATAGACATTGCTGCAAGACGATACAGCTACAAAATACCACATTGTTGTGAAAGAGTTTTGAACATATAAAGGGGGAGGGGAGATCAGAATTGTTGAGCATCTACTCTGTGTCAGGAAAAATAATAGACACTGTCCATACATTATCTTAGATAATTTTACCCTTAAAGCGTCTCTCTGAGTTATGTATTATTATGCCATTTTCAGATGAAACCAAGGCTCAAATGAGTTCATTTTCTTGTCCTCTATCATATAGGATGTGGGCAAGCATGCAATTAACTACAAATCTGTTCTCTTTATTTTAACTATATTAATGTTCAGTAATACTTTGCAAATTAGTTATTCTCTGTTATTAATGCATTTATAATATTTTAATATTCAAAATATTTGTGCAGATTATCCTTTCTCCAAAATTATAAACTCCATTTAAGTAGTAGTTGACACTTATCTTTTTAATTCTGCAATTCCAGCATATTGAGTGTCATGCAGAAAATATTCTATAACGTTTTATGGTCTTAAGTGAATTGAAGGCTGAATTTTCCTGTTAACCTTTTGGATAAAGTGCTCACCCTATTTTTTAGTCTGGTATTTGCCTGAGGATAATGTTCTTGTTAAGAAACTGACCAAGGACAAGGGGTTGATGTATTTTACTGTTGTATTTATTGCATTTCTCAGCTCTGGAGATTATCTAAGTGAAGTCATTTGAAAAATTAACTTCAAAAGGAGTTCCACACTTGGATATACGTCACAGAAGAAAAAGTAAAATAAGAATTTGGTCTCTAATGACATGAAGAAAGTCAAGAAGTTACTGGCTATATAATAGGCAGTGTCTGGTGGAAAAGCATTTATTCTCAGATTTTTTAAAAGCAATAAGTGGATTTTTTATTTTTCTTTTTTTTGTGAAGACAATTCACTCTGTGCTAACATCTGTGCCAATCTTCCTCTATTTTGTATGTGAGTTGCTGCCACAGCATGGCTTGAGGAGTAGTGTAGGTCTGCTCTCGGGAGCCAAACCTGTGAACCTGGGCCACAAAAGTGGAACATGCTGGACTTAACCACTATGCCACAGGGCAGGCCACGTAAGTGGATTTTTTAAACTTTGGGGTCTGTTGATGATCTGTCCAATGTGCAAGGGGATGAGAATACCTCCTAGTACCAGAACACCCTATTTTTAATTGTGTCTTGTGATTTAGAGACACTCTTTCTTTGAACCCATACTTCAACCTAACAATATTCCTGTGAGACATAGCTATTATTTATTAGGAAAACTGAAATCCAAAGTGTTAACATTCTTATAACACATTTCAGTTCTATTGATACCATGCTAACTTTTAAGTTTAAACTCTCGCAGAAAGTCTTTTTAATAACTTCACAACTAATTGACTGTTTTTTGTTTCTTTTTAAAGATTTGGCATCTGAGCTAACAACTGTTTCCAATCTTTCTTCTTCTTCTTCTTCTTCTTCTTCTTCTTCTTCTTCTTCTCCCCAAATCCCCCCAGTACATAGTTGTATATTCTAGTTGTAGGTCCTTCTGGTTGTGGCATGTGGGATGCCACCTGAGCATGGCCTGACAAGCAGTGCCATATCTGCACCCAGGATCCGAACTGGAGAAAACCTGGGCCACCAAAGTGGAGTGCCCAAACTTACCACTCGGCCGCGGGGCTGGCCCCTATTTCACTGTTTTAAAAGTCTCAGAAGTGGCTTCTGGTCTCCAAATTCTTCCTTGCTTGTCTTCCATGCATACTTTCCTTGTATGAATTTCACTATATGATTTTGTCACCATGGTTCTATACTTTCTGTTGTATTACTTCATCGCATGAATGAATTAAGAATATTAAACATATAAAAATGTGATAAAATTAAGAAAGTCAAACTGAATAATTTACACCTTTAAAAAATTGGGACTAAATGAATTTCTCTTGCAGAAACATTATGAAATTTTTCTATAATTTAAATATTTTTGATAGATTTTTTTCCCTGGATAAACATCTTACCCTAAAATGCAGTGAGTTACTTATGATCAGCTTCAATATTATAATGATAGGGATAATATCAAATATAAACATATTAGCTTTCATGTAATTTGTAATTTGTAGGTTTTGCTATGTCCCTAAACAAACTAGCTAGTTCAGGTGACTTTTATAATTTTTTTAGCAAGACTTTCTCAGTGATGAAAGCAGCATATTGATTTACTTTCTGGTACAATGTCCTTCATCTGGTCAATAACTCCACATTGTTTTCCTGTCATTTCGGCTGTGCTATAGAACATATTCCCACACAGAACTTGAACTCTAAACCACACTTGTTGATAATGCAACCTTTCATAATAGTAGACAGTTCAAAGATGGTTGTTTATCCTCAATAAAGCTGAAAAAATTCTTCCTCTATATTATCATCATGTTCAAATTACACATATACTAAAAAATATATCATGTTAGAAATATATGTGCATTCCCCAAGTGGCAATAAAAAATACTTTGCTGGCATTATTTGTTCTATGAATTAGTCTTTCACATTATAAGCTAATTCTTGAATATTCTGAGACATTGCACCATGCGAGAGTGATCTTTGAGCTATCTTCCATACTGCAGATCTGCCCAACAATTCTAAACAAACATATTTAATGTGGACTTTCACTAACATCTTGACAATTATCGATGGTTTTTTACTTTTAGTAAGTAACTCAAAGGCCTTTGCAAGAAGCCTGATGCACACTATGGAATAGTGACATCTGCTTCTTTTGGGTTTTTAAATCAATGGTCTTGTCTTTGAAGAATTATTTCACTTTTGGACTTATTTCTTTATGTCTTTTTAAAACATGAATATTGCTTACCTTACAATGGTTCCAATGTTTCAATACCCAATGTAACTCTGCAAATAACACACCAAGATTTCATGCACTTCAACATTAATTACACGTACAAAATTAAAACCAACGTGAAAATTTGTAGCTCCCAGTAAAACTTTGGTCTTCATGTATTTGAAATCACTTTCATAATCATCATTAGGTTTATCATTATTTTTTTATTATTATAAATTATATTATTAATTGATATATTTATATATACACACAAAAATAAATTGATATATTAATATAATATAATTATTATTTATTATTATTATTATTTATTATTTCTTAATGCAATAAAAAAATTGTCTTTTTTTTCAAGAAATTTCCAGTGAGACTTGTTTGCCATCTACAAATTGGGGTTAAAAATAAACTATAAATTATACTTCTCTGATTGAGTAAATAATGCTGGACTATAATTAAAAAACAGATTTGGCTAAAAATGAAAATGATTGCTTAAATAGCAAGTGATAAGAATAAATGAATGCCTTTTTTAAGAATGAAATTTACACTGAAAAGTTAGAATTGTAACACTGACCTTAAAGCGTTAGTGTTGTAATGTGGTGCTGCTTGCATGACCGATATACATCTTGTTCCCAAATCACTTACCACATGAGTACAACAATATGCCACCTGATCTATGTTCCATGCAATGAAACATGCCCACTAACCGGGTGCTCAGATGCCAACACAGTGTCCATTTCTGTGAAAGTTTTAAGCACTCTAGATTTCTGTATTTATCACAGAGCGCTAACAAGTAATTCTCAAACCAGTTCCGGGGAACCTGATTAAAGCCTGTCTTTGGGCTGTGAGTTTGGGGACAAACAGTTGAGGAAATATAAACTGGTAGTCCTATTCTTTTTCAGATGTCTTTAAATTTCATAAGATTATGTTTCATAAATTTACGTCTATGAGGGAAAGTAGAAGGGGTGTTATTTCCTCAAGGCGGTTTTGTTTTCTTAATAGACATGTCTCCTATGTAATCAATCATTCATTTGGTGCTGATTTTAATTTTTTTCTGTTTTTACTTCTTTCAGTGTATAATTTGAGAGGCTGTATCAGGTGCTGCTAGCTAAGTGTCTTGTTAAACCAAAAGTACTGGCGTATTTTAAATCTTGAGACTTTTGGAATGAATTTGATCATTAGAATTAGCCAAAAATCATCCAAAGTCAAGGTACATCTCTACAGTGATAAGATTAATTTACTTCAATGCTTAGTAAATAAACTCTAAAGGCAATTTCAACAGGGAAGTTCAAAAACTGCTTTGAGTAATGACAATATCACTGCAAAGAGTGATCTTGAGATTATGTCAAAATCTATCACAAATTTTCCAAATAAACTTTTTGGGTTACCAGTTGAGACTTTCATAATCTAGGTAATGTCTAGTATTGCTTCTTTTGCCCGCACAATATCATTTATTTCAGACATACTAAAGTTTTTGTAATTCTCGAATTATATGATATATATTATGCTTCCTTGCATTTACACTTCCTGATTCCTCCCAGAAAGCATCTTCTACTCTCTAATTACCTAATGCCTATTTCTCCTTCAGTATCACTTGTAGCATTATCTCACATCTTATCCAAACACACTACCTAATCTGAATTGCCTGCCCCTCCTCCACAGTATGATGTGTATACCCTTCCCAGTGTAATCACTGACTGACTTGCTACAATAATCATGCTAACAATAGTTACCTAAGGTGCTTTTCAGAATGCTGGATACAATCTACATTTAGGATACAAGGTCAGGTTGGTAAGTAAGAGAATGAAATAGAATAGGATAGGAAAGGATGAAACGGGACGGAAAGAAGAACGGAGAATAGAAAAGAAAATATCAGAATGCCTCACATGTAGTTAGGGGCGGTATCGTTTTTAGAAACTTCTATTTTGGTTCAACACAAACAAGCATTAGTTTGCTATGTAAAATACACTTTTCTCTGAGATTCACTGTCAAAAAGTTTGAAAGCCACAACACTACATTTTAAGTGCTTGTCGATCTTGTCTTCTCAGTAGCATGTCACTAGCATGTTGCAGGCAATGAGACATTTGTTGAATGACTGAGTTAGTGTAAAACTGCTCGAGTTAATTATCTTAAAAAAGATATGTTTGATTTTATAAATCTTAGTGTTTTTAAAAGGAGTTATTGTGACATCCTAATCAATGGCAATGTAGTGTTTTGGGCATAATTATTATGTTTAAGATTAATGCTTGCAAGCTCGCTTCTTGACGCTTTTTATTTTCTCCAGCATACTTTTCCTATATTTAGGAAAGTGATGCTTTGGTTATGGATTTCTGGGTCAAACAGCCAGGCCACCATGAGAAGGGATAACTCAGAAGATTAATATACTTTTCCACTCAAGGGTTCTTTTGTAAAAATGAAAGCAAATATTTTATTCACAGTTAAGCTTAGCATTAATGATTTTGCACCACCCCCCACGCACATATACAAAGTACAATTCAGTGCTGTTCTTGCTAACATTTCATTGTTATTTCAACATAAGTATCATAACTCTCATTAACTCCAGAAGCACTTAGAAAGTTAATTTCAATCTATCTGTATTTCTTCCGTAGACCTTTCAGTGGCATGTAGATAGACCTGGATTCCCAGGTTTATGGAGCAGTGTAATGTGATGGAAAGGGTCCTGTACTGTATTTAGAATACGTATGTTTTTAGATTCTACTCTTTCTCTAACTATCTTATTAACTTGATTATATCTGGTTAATCTCCCTACACCTTAGTTTCGTCAGTGAAACTACTGTCAGGTTCCCACTCAAGCTCTGATGTTCTGTGAATCAGGTAAGAGGATCTCTGAGATTCTGAAATGCTCTAGTATTCAAAAACTCCTGCTTTTGTTCTCCTCTCTAGTGGAAAACTTATCCCTCTGGAGAGTTCCTGACAAGACACTGTTTGTTTGTTTCCCTAAATTTCCTTTTTCCTATCCATGTGCAAAAAATAGAGCAATTATTAGCATCAAATATCTTCATATGTTTCTTTTTCAACGACGTATTTTTTTCTTCACCTGATGACTTTTCCATCTTTGTTTTTTGCATAAAATTCTCTTTAAGCATCTGTTCTCCTATTAGGCATTTGGTTTATACCAATGACTATCATTTGTGATCACACCTTAGAAGTGACTGCAGAATTTGCTAGAATACTGGCTGCTAGCCTCATTCAAAACCGAGTATTTAAGACTAGAGGTCAGACCTGGACATGAGTATATTTTAAGCTCTTCAGGTGATTCTAATTTTAGCCTAGGTTGAAAACTTCACACTAATGTACATTGGTCTCCTTAGGACTCACAGAATTAATTATCAACTGTTTTCTAGATATATATTGTTTTTCTAATGGCTTTAGACAAAAGTACAACATTTAAGCCAAAGGTATAAAAAATATGTTTAAAGAGAAAAAAGAGATTTAGAGTATTTCAGCCATGGTATAGTCCCATGAGAAATAATCCTGATAAATATGTGAGTATTAAAGGGGTTGTCAAAAATTTTCCTGGGATAAGTAGAAGTAAAATGTTTACTGGGTTATAGGTAGAATAACTGAAAGATTAGACAGAACCAATCAAAAGTAAAAATGTGTTGCCAAACACCTCATTACAGATAATAACCTTCTTTATATCAATTTTCTGAGTGGTTGTCCCTTAAAATTCTCAGGCAGCTCTTGATGACGGTGATTGTTAACACCCCATCTCTTTCTGTGCCATATCTTAATATAAACATGTGCCATATTATCAATTCAAAAACAGGACCTCGTTTGGTGGCATTTGGAGACAGTACAATGCATCAATCTCGGACATAATCTAGATCAAGACGACACACTCAAGGTGGGGTGGGAAATATGACTTTCCTTAACAGCATCAGCAGTTGAGAATCTGGGGAAGAAAAATTATGTATATAATGTTTTGCCATCATGTGAATTGCCTTTAGAATAAGAATGCTTTTCTTTCCTTTTAAAATAACTTTAAAAAACCTAATCTATATATAAATTTTTCTTTGGACTAAAGATTTAAAGGACCACTGACTATTTAGCCAAATGGCATTTTCGTATCGGAAAATCTATATATTCTTTTGGAAAGTTTGGTTTGAGTATCATTTGTACTTTGAGAGAACACCATGGTGGAAAATACAGCAGTGCTAAGTGAGCGTGACTATAAATTCAGATCAATATGTGACGGTGATAGAAAATGCAGAGCATACCTAATCCAGCTAACTATGCCCCTGACAAATGCAGTGTGAGCAGTGTGTCATCGGTGCCTTTCCTTCCTTTATTTGCATTATCCATCAGGACAGCCCATGAGGGAATGCCTGGGAACCGTGGAGCTCTCTGTAATAAGCCACAACACTAATGAGGCATAACAAATTTAGCAAGTATCATGTATAATCTTGATCTTTCATTGACACTATTACCCATATAGATTAAACGTTGCCATTTGTTATCTGCCTAATGCAGATGAAATGGGCGGGTGTAGCTGAGTTACTCCTTCTGTAGTTAAACATTTTTTAGCGAATTGTCATCCTCCGAGACAAAAACTCAATAGTCCTGGCCTCTGTTTCTGCTGCTGCTGCCTCTCAGCAGGGTTGGCTGGCTGTTTTCGCAGAAGGTCAGCCAGATTTTGTCTTTCTCACAGTTTCGGCTTCCTCCTGGGATTGAGGGTCTAATATATTTCTGTAACACACTAACTGAACCCAAGATAAACAAGTGCCCAGAGAAACATGGCCCTAGTATACGCCTCTCTTCAGTTCAACAATTTGAAAATCAGATGTTTGCAATGATCCTTGTCTGTAAGAATTGCTGAGCTTCAGCCAAGAGAAGGTTGCAGTGAGGCTATGTGTCAATGATGAGACTTTTGAGTTGAAATTAATAACAATAACTAGTAAAGCATCTCTGTATATTGCTATTTCACAGAACATTTTAAAAACATAGATTCATTCTCTCTCAAATGACCTCTCTGGAGGAGCCAAATGTTGGTTCCATTTTCTAGATGAGTGCATTTTCTAGACAAAGAAGTCATTACAGGAATAGAAGGGGAATGTGTGTGTCCTGATGATGGCTCTAAAATTTCCTGTAAAGGGGGAAGCGATGACAAGTGTACACATACAGAATACATATGAACACACTTTGGAGGATCATGAAAATGCACAGGCTCCCTTATTTCTCTTATTTCAATAAAGTTCTGGAATGAATTTTACGTTTATTTCTACTAAGTTCTTCTCCACCAAGAAATCTGCACTGGCTAAAGTGTTTTGCATAAATTCAGACCCAAGAATGACAAAATTATAACTCATATCTTCATTCCTTTCAAATTCTAAATTTTTAAAATCAAAAAAGGGAAATAGATATTTTAGTTAATTGGAAATTAGGTGTACTTGATAATATTAAACAAACTGAAACGGGTTAGACTAGGAAAGGCACCAAAGGGAAGTCATATTAGTTATAATTAAACATTTGTGAAGTTTCTCTTAATGGGCAGAGGCCACATGCTCAGAAAAAGGTACCTACGACTCAGAACATTTGCCACCCTTCAGCTATCAAGTGTTGATTTGGTCTAGGAAGAATTCTTATTTGGGAGTTCTGGTTGTTTGGGGTGGAGTGGAAGGAAGGGAAGACAGAACAGAAGTTTACAGACATCATATTGTCTACTTCCAAGTTTTACCTGGTTCTAGTTCCAGGTGTGTAGGATAAAATTTTCGCATTCATCACATTGCTGGGTATATAATTTCTATGTAATTTTTTTCCTTCTTAACCCACTTTTGATGATATTTTACCATTTATACCTTCTCTAATGCCTACTTCTATGTTGATTTACTTTTTAAAATTATCAGACTATGTGCGCGGTGGTACTTGGGATTACAAGTCACGTCTCCTAGCTTCATGACAGGAGGGAGAAAGAAAAGTACGTTGCGCACTAGCATTTATTAGTGTTCTTTAGTCTGTGTTCAAGATTCAGTTAATAAATTAGCAATCTTGCTAATTTTCCATGATTCTGTGATGCAAATTACTAATGATTGAAATAGATAAGGTGCTTTGTCAAGTATAACCTTATACCTAAAGTCAGCTAGAAAATGACATTGAGAGGTGCCCTCAAGTTTCAGTTAGATAGTTAGGATGATTTCATGTTAAGGTCAAAATTGTTCTTAAATTATGTAAGTTTAGTTTTATTGCAAAAGTATAAAGAAAGAAAGAAAACTTTAACACTATCCTTAGTGTTTTGAAATAAGTTGGTTGGATGGAGTTCCTTTGGCAGAAACAAAGATTCAAGTGGTGTGTAACCGAGGCTATCTCCCAAGGAAGAGCATCACAGAGGCAAGACTCATCACTTGTCAACCGATAAACTGGCAAATAATTGTCGGAGACTACTGTGTGCAGGATTCTGAAAGAGGGTCTAGTGAATTCAGAGAGTGGGAAGAATTGTATTAGCATCTAGTGACAGAGGCTGGCATAGGTAGTTATTTTAAATATAATTGAGAGTTTGCTGTCTTAGTTAAAAAAAGAAATTCATACCGTTTTTCTTTTTCCTGGACGACAGCATTTTTTGTGACTGTGGTAGTTTAAGAAGTACTTGTGTGCATGTTATGTGTGTATTCCTAGGGAAAAAGCAGACTAAATTAGTAGAGTAAACAAACTTAAGCAGAAATTTGAAAAATCTCAGACATTTAAGTCTGACCTTTGTTTAAGGTTTATCATCTACTTCTTATTTGCTTTCATATGTCTATTAAGTGATGTGATTGAATATTTTATCACTGAGACATGTTGGGTAGAATAATTTGCCTGCTAGCTATGAATGGACAAGTGGGAAGATCTAATTGCTTGCTTTGGTATTAACAAAATATTATTGCATTTTAACTGAGAAATATTTGACCACCAATTTGACTGTGAGAGAAGCTTTTATTTAGTTTTCAAGATTTTTATATTTAAGTATACTTACTTGGGTTTTTAAAAACTGGATTAACAGAAATTAAGCTACAGTTGTTTCAATAAGTGTACATTCTTCTAAAATTTCACATTCCAAATGTTTATCAGAACCCTAACTGTTGTCTTAATTAGAATCAATAGCCTTCCATATTTTTATGAACAAACGTTACTTTTTATGGAACAAAGAGTCATATGATTTAAAATGTAGCAGCCTTCTATAATAGAACATATCAATTCTTTTGAAATGGAAATACTATTTTAAAAAACAAAATCGATTGCTTTATGAAAAAACTCTTAAAGATGTATAGCCAATGTATTCTTCTTTGAAACAGATACTAACAGAAGTAATAATAAAGATATTGTTTAGAAACATGCAATTCTCAGGTTTCAGATATGAGTTCAGTTGAAATCAATTTAACTTTAACTTTTTTGTGAACTATATAAGTAGGATATTCTGAAGAATTATCTGAAAATCTACTAGAGAACTCACTTAAAAATAGATTTGGATTTTGCTGAAATCCAGAATTAAAAAAACAAAACAAAACAACACAGCAGTTTGAACACATTGCAACCTGTGTCAGTTTATATTCTAAAAATGCATCATGATTTATTTCAACTCAATTCTACAAGTAACCATTGAGTATATACTACTGTATGTTAGTTCAAAAGAGGGCTCATTTTAGAACTTTAAAAAATGTTTTACATTCCCTTGTATTAGCTAGGGAAAAGCCTGTTTATTCACGTCTGGGAATCCAAGAACAACAGTGACATTGTGCTCTCAATAGATTTATAACTCCCAATTTACTTATTTTAAACCGTATTCAGGGCAACAAAATTCTAGTATACTTACACAGTTCTGTCACTCTTTTGTTCTTTAGTGGAGAAAGCATTTGAGTTGGCATCTGGAATCTTGGCCAGATTTTCTGACTAAGTAATTCTGTGACTGTAGGATGGCGATATGGCTGGTCGAAGAGCCTTTGAGGGTCTATGGGCCTGGGTTTTAGGGCCTATGGGAGGACAGGGTGTTAAATGAAGGCTGTGTCTGGGCCTGAGTGTTCTATGCTGTGTTGTTCTCTACAGACATATTCCATGCAGTATAATTCCAAGATAAATGAGGTGCCCCTGGCTGGGTTGAGGGGATCTCTAGCACACTTCTGGGTGACCTAAGTGCAGGGGTGCTAGGGTCCTATGAATATAAAGCTGGGCTTGGAGGGGACAATTTCGTGTTCCAGAGGTCTGATGTGACTTCCACTCATGTTGATTTATCATCTGCAGTGTGGGCCATGGTGAGGACCGTTTGGGAGGAACTCTAATGTTACACCTCCATCTGTCATTGGAGACTACGGTTCCAAAAGGGCTTTTGTATCATAAGTGTGCTGACTTCTTTTTGCATCCTTTAAAGAAGGAAACCTTGCTGGATTGACCCCATTGTGTTTGGGCATTTGATTTTTTCACCAGACTGAAGTTATTGCTATAGAAGTTTTTCAAGACAGTGGTTGTACAATGTACTTTCCACAGACCTCGTAGAAATTACGATAATTAGAACTGATCACCTCTAGGTTGCCTTTCAACTCTAATATTTTATTTTTCTCTAAGTAGAAATTTTACATCTGTAGAAAAATAAGTTGTTTTCTCTATATCCTAACTCAGATGTCATGCTGTCTCTCTCTTGAGATGGAAAGTTCAGGCTGCCATTGATTTCCAGAAAAGTCAGTGTTTCACTTACTTTCTGTGTTTTTTCTCTACTCCTTGGCCAGAGGAATTGTTCTGAGGAAGAGCAGGAACTGTGTCATTGTGGACAAAGTTGGATCAGGAGGATGGACAGAATCAGTCAGGGTCCAGGAGAAAAAAAATAGAAATGCTGGTCATTTAAACTGAGGATATCTGGTGCAGGAAATTGGTTACATGAAAGTTATAAAGTTGAAAGAGTAGAAAATGGAAAATGAGGCAGCCCAGAAATTAGTAACCATGTCTAGGCTTGGAAGCACAAAGGAAGAGGCAGTGTTACTAGAACCTGGAGCTTGGAAGAGGGGCCAGTGCTTCTGGCACTGTGACCCTGCAGGAGGGGCTGCTGTGAGAAGTTCTGGGGAAATGGAGGAGAAGCCTCAAGAGCTGGAATGGCAGAAGGGGTCCAGACACTTCAAGGGACCACCAGAAAAAGAGAAAAATAAGAAGAAAGCAATAGTTCCCCTCTTCCTCACAAACTCTGATTTCCCACCAGTAGCTTCTATTAGCAAAACATAGCAGAAAGTAAACTAGCAAAGAACCCTGGAAATGTAGTTTTCAGCCCTGGTATTACAAAGCAAAATATAGAGGCGTGAACAGAAGACCATGAGAAAACAGGCAAATTATGGCCATACCTCACGACTGCTGATTATATTGTCATATCTTATCCTTTCTTTTTCCTCCTTTTGGGAGCTTGAAGTGTCCTTGAGATAAAAGAAAAGAATTAATAAACGTGATTGTGAGAGTTTTTGCTGTGTTCATGTACAATCTGTGTCTGATCGAAAAGCATGAAGATTAAAGTGAAAGGCCCCGATCCTTTCCTTAGACTTATTCGCTCTAACTCTGGAGGACTATGTGTGTTGGGTTTTACAAAATGATCCTATATACTTCTGAATTCATAAATACAGCTGCCTCTGAGTTATCCACGATGTAGCCTCTGGTCTGAAGACTGGGAGATTGTACCCAACATCTATTCATCAAATTTATAAACGTACAAGCCAGTTTTCTCTCTCATTTGACACTGCAGATTATATTTAATAAAAGTACAATGTTGACTGAGTGGTGACTTTAGACAATTCTAAATACATTGTAAAAACCTGTCTCCTTTACAGTCATTCTTTACAGTTAGTTTCATGCCTTCTGAATGCAGTTTAAACTTTTCAGAATATTCTCATGAAGTCCTGAACTAAAACCCACACAGATTTCTATATAAAGATGTAGAGTGATCCATATTATCTCAGTAGAATGAGCAGCTAAGAAATGATCTTAAAAAATATGCTGATGAAATAAATTTACTCCAAAATTTGGAGTAAAAAGAACACAGTTATAGGAGACTTAACTAATTTACTTTACCTTTCTGTGCCTGATTCCTCATTTATAAAATGGGAATAATGATGGTACCTACCTCGTTAAGTCATTGTGAGCATTAAATGAGTTTTTACATGTAAAGTGTATATAACAAAAGTCCTAGTCCACAAATTGGAGATATTTCCAATGAAGATATCAATATGATGAAATGTATATTTCCAACTGATCTTAACTGCTTGTTCAAAGTTGGGTCTGTAGAGTTGCTCAAGGATGGCCTACAAGAGCAAGTTTAGATAAATTCTTGGAACTGTCAGATCCCCACCCTAGTGGCCCCATGTACTTCACTTGGCCCGAGGGTTTTATGCCTTCAATATTCTGCTTCTCGTTGTCTGAGATGAACAATGACTGATTGGTCTGCTCCTTGCCTGAATCATGTATGAGACGGAAAACATGACCACACTAGTAAAATTCTCATTAGAACAATCCCCTCACCCTCATCTTTCTTCCCTTTCCCAGCATAAATCTTTGTGTGCATATATATGTGTGTGTGCTCCTTCATTTCCATCCATCACAGAACTGCTGAACTTCTCCACAAGACATTTGCAATGTGATTGTTGTCAACTCACACACATTCACTAGGCGCAACAGATTCCAAGGCATAACTATGCAATGATTTGTTCGTGTTCCATTAACACTATCCAGTATTTGTTTACATTTAAATAACTTACAAATAAAATAAATACCAAGCACCAACATAGGGCAAAAAAACACAAGAAGTCAAGTACATCTGGTGGGGGAGAGTTCCCCTGGATCATTTCATCCCTTTACAAGGACCAGTTCAATTTCATTATAGATACCTTAAAAAATGTAACTACCTTATTGTATTTTAACCAGTGGGAAGATCAAAATTCCTGCCAAGGTGGGGGAAAAATGATATGAAAGTGAACGAAAGTACTTCTGGGAAATATTATGGACATATTTAATTTCATATTAAATGAACTTTCTTTTTCTGTCTTCCTTTTCTTTCTTTCTTTCTTTCTTTCTTTTTCATTCTTTCTGTCTTCCTTCCTTCCTTCCTTCCCTGCCTTCCTTCCTTTCTTCTTTCCTTCCTTTCCTCCTTTCCTCCTTTCTTTCTTTCTCCCTTCCTTCCTTCCTCCCTCCCTCCCTCCCTCCTTTCTTTCTTTCTTTCTTTCTTTCTTTCTTTCTTTCTTTCTTTCTT